>NW_011382945.1:0-565 GCF_000754665.1 Bison bison bison
ATCATGCACTGATCACGTAGCTATCATGCACTGATCACATTGCTATCATGCAGTGATCCCATGGCTCATCATGCACTGATCACTTGACTGATCATGCAGGCGTCACGTGGCTATAATTCACTGATCACGTGGCTGATCATGCACTGATCATGTAACTGATCATGCACTGATCACATGCCTGATCATGAACTGATCACGTGCCTGATCATGCACTTATCACGTAACTGATCATGCACTCACACATGCCTGATCATGCACTGATCACGTGGCTGATCATTCACTGATCACGAAGCTGATCATGCACTGATCATGAAGCTGATCATACACTGATCACGTGACTGTGCATGCACTGATCACGTGGCTGAACATGCAATGATCACGTGGCTGACCATGCACTGATCACGAAGCTGTGCCCCGCTACACCTCTCCGCTCATCTGCTTGATAATCGCCAGCTGAGCTGTGCAGCACCTGCCCGCTCATCTGCTTAAAAATCGATAGCTGAACCCGACGACACCTGCCCGCTCATCTGCTTGATAATCGCAAGCTGAGCCGCGTGACACCTGC
>NW_011382946.1:0-650 GCF_000754665.1 Bison bison bison
TGTGTGTGTGTATATATATATATATATTTTTTTTTTTTTGGCTGTGCTGGGTCTTCGTTGCTGCATGGGCTTTTCTCTAGTTTTGGAGAGTGCAGGCTACTCTCCGGTTGCAGGGCACAGGTTTCTCGTTGCAGGGGCTTCTCACTGTGGAGTCTGGGCTCCGGAGCACAGGCTCATGGTGGTGTCTCAGGGGCTTAGTTGCTCCCACACGTGGGATCTTCTCGAACCAGGTTCATCAGCAACACTGACATCTTACATCAAAACAGACAGTGAGGGATATGAGGGGGATGTTTGCTATTGGTGTTTAGCTGGGAAAGAAGGGGATCCCAGTCAGATGGTGAGACCCCCAGATTTCCTCATGGGACTTCCACGAGGCTTCATATAAATGTCTTTTCCTTTTCCAGACAGCACTAGGGTGCTCAATTTTGAAAGACCCTGCCATCTTCGGGGTGGAATCCGCCTGAAGCAAGGGACACCGAGCTGTGAGGCCTTCAGAGGACCCTGCCAGGCATTCACTGTTTGCTGCAAAATAAAGCCTAGCTGATGAAGGCAGCCCAGCTGAGGAACCCGGCGAGTGACCCTGAGCAGGTCTCCTCTTGTGCAAATAAAAGCAGACAGTTCTCATATCTACACAATCGAGTGTTTTATCA
>NW_011382947.1:0-541 GCF_000754665.1 Bison bison bison
ATGGGGCTCAAATAATATCCTGAGGTTGAGGGAAACTAGCAGATTCCAGTACCAGCTGTCACGACCACAAGGCTTTCAGGTAGCTAGCAATGAGTGCCCTCCAAAGACTACAGCTGAGTCTTTACTTCGTTCTACCCCTACGATAAGAACTCTGTTTCCAGAAATCACATCTGTTTGTACGTCCTGCTGTGCTAAGTGCCAGTCATCTATTTGGTCAGTGTAGAGTTAGGGGTTCCACATTACAGTTTTGTAGCTCCTACCTATAGGTTTAGTCTCTTATCCAGTGCCCTTCTTCTATCTTCAAGCCAACAACGGCAGGCTAAATCTTTCTCCTGCTCCATATCTTTCGGAGAAGGCAATGGCACCCCACTCCAGTACTCTTGCCTGGAAAATCCCATGGGCCGAGGAGCCTGGTGGGCTGCAGTCCATGGGGTCATGAAGAGTCGTTCACGACTGAGCAACTTCACTTTCACTTTTCACTTTTCACTTTCATGCATTGGAGAAGGAAATGGCAACCCACTCCAGTGTTCTTGCCTGGAGA
>NW_011382948.1:0-713 GCF_000754665.1 Bison bison bison
CTGGCTGAATAGATACAAAAACAAGACCCCTACATATGTTGTCTACAAGAGACCCACCTCAAAACAGGGGACACATACAGACTGAAAGTGAAGGGCTGAAAAAGATTTTCTATGCAAATAGAGACCAAAAGAAAGCAGGAGTAGCAATACTCATATCAGATAAAATAGACTTTAAAACAAAGGCTGTGAAAAGAGACAAAGAAGGTCACTACATAATGATCAAAGGATCAATCCAAGAAGAAGATATAACAATTATAAATATATATGCACCAAACATAGGAGCACTGCAATATGTAAGACAAATGCTAACATGTATGAAGGGAGAAATTAACAATAACACAATAATAGTGGGAGACTTTAATATCCCACTCACACCTATGGATAGATCAACTAAACAGAAAATTAAGAAGGGAACACAAACTGTAAATGATACAATAGACCAGTTAGACCTAATTGATATCTATAGGACATTTCATCCCAAAACAATGAATTTCACCTTTTTCTCAAGCACACATGGAACCTTCTCCAGGATAGATCACATCCTGGGCCATAAATCTAGCCTTGGTAAATTCAAAAAAATTGAAATCATTCCAAGCATCTTTCCTGACCACAATGCAGTAAGATTAGATCTCAATTCCAGGAGGAAAACTATTAAAAATTCCAACATATGGAGGCTGAACAACACGCTGCTGAATAACCAACTTATCACAGAA
>NW_011382949.1:0-502 GCF_000754665.1 Bison bison bison
TCTCATCCTCTGTCATCCCCTTCTCCTCCCATCTTCAATCATTCCCAGCATCAGGGCCTTTTCAAATGAGTCAGTTCTTCGCAGCAGGTGGCCAAAGTATTGGAGTTTCAGCTTCAGTATCAGTCCTTCCAATGAATATTCAGAGCTGATCTTTAGAATGGACTGGTTGTATCTCCTTGCTCTCCAAGGGACTCTCAAGAGTCTTCTACAACACCACAGTTCAAAAGCATCAATTCTGCAGTGCTCAGCTTTCTTTATAGTCCAACTCTCATATCCATACATTACTGCTGGAAAAACCATAGCTTTGACTAGACGGACATTTGTTGACAAAGTAATATCAACTCTGCTTTTTAATATGCCAATGGCACCCCACTCCAGTACTCTTGCCTGGAAAATCCCATGGGAAGAGGAACCTGGTAGGCAGCAGTCCATGGGGTCGCACAGAGTCGGACATGACTGAGCGACTTCACTTTCACTTTTCACTTTCATGCATTGGAGAAGG
>NW_011382950.1:0-614 GCF_000754665.1 Bison bison bison
TGCCAGCAAATTTAGAAAACTCAGCAGTGGCAACAGGACTCGGAAAAGGTCAGTTTTCATCCAATCCCAAGAAAGACAATACCAAAGAATGCTCAAACTACCGCACAATTGCACTCATCTCACATGCTAGTAAAGTAATGCTCAAAATTCTCCAAGCCAGGCTTTGGCAATACGTGAACCATGAACTTCCAGATGTTCAAGCTGGTTTTAGAAAAGGCAGAGGAACCAGAGACCCAATTGCCAACATCCGCTGAATCATCAAAAAAGCAAGAGAGTTCCAGAAAAACATCTATTTCTGCTTTATTGACTATGCCAAAGCCTTTGACTGTGTGGATCACAATAAACTGTGGAAAATTCTGAAAGAGATTGGAATACCAGACCACCTGACCTGCCTCTTGAGAAACTTATATGCAAGTCAGGAAGCAACAGTTAGAACTGGACATGGAACAACAGACTGGTTCCAAATAGGAAAAGGAGTACGTCAAGCTGTATATTGTCACCCTGCTTATTTAACTTGTATGCAGAGGACATCATGAGAAATGCTCGGCTGGAAGAAGCACAAGCTAGAATCAAGATTGCGGGGAGAAATATCAATAACCTTGGATATGCAGATG
>NW_011382951.1:0-553 GCF_000754665.1 Bison bison bison
ACACACAGAAATCCCTTGCATTCCTATACACTAATAATGAGAAAACAGAAAGAGAAATTAAGGAAACAATTCCATTCACCATTGCAACGGAAAGAATAAAATACTTAGGAATATATCTACCTAAAGAAACTAAAGACCTATATATAGAAAACTATAAAACACTGGTGAAAGAAATCAAAGAGGACACTAATAGATGGAGAAATATACCATGTTCATGGATTGGAAGAATCAATATAGTGAAAATGAGTATACTATCCAAAGCAATTTATAGGTTCAACACAATCCCTATCAAGCTACCAACATTATTCTTCACAGAGCTAGAACAAATAATTTCACAATTTGTATGGAAATACAAAAAACCTCGAATAGCCAAAGCGATCTTGAGAAAGAAGAATGGAACTGGAGGAATCAACCTACCTGACTTCAGGCTCTACTACAAAGCCACAGTTATCAAGACAGTATGGGTACTGGCACAAAGACAGAAGTATAGATCAATAGGAATAAAATAGAAAGCCCAGAGATAAATCCACACACATATGGACACCTTATCTTT
>NW_011382952.1:0-554 GCF_000754665.1 Bison bison bison
CCCTTTAACTTCCAGCTGAGTCTCCATCTGGAGCGCGGAACCCACCACGCTTCCTAATTATGCCTGGGCTGCTAAGACCCATCGAGAAGGTGTCTAGGGTGAGGCACATTTCGCTATTCGCGAGGGCGCCTGCGGCCTACGTCAGTGGTGCAAACTTCTTGTCTTGAAGTTTGATTGGTCTCCGCGTAAACCAAGCTACTCAGTCTCTTTTCTCCACCGAATTTTCCTACTGAGCTCTCCTCATACTATTATTCTTGACATCTCTGATTAGCATATAAATAGTCGCCTAGGCCATCTCTCCTTCGAATACCCTGGATCACTTGGGGCTGGTCCCCGGCTGGTGGCGACCGAACAGGGACCTTAGGAGGCAATTCTCAAAGAGCTGAGCAGACACGAACCACGCAATCCGCAGGCAATAAGCATGGAGCTCAGCAGTGACGAATCATGCTGCTCAACTGGCAATAATCAAGCACGTGACCAGGCAGGAATCACGCAGCTCAGCTGGCAGTTGTCATGCAGATGAGCCGGCAGGAATCACGCAGCTCAGCAGGCCC
>NW_011382953.1:0-734 GCF_000754665.1 Bison bison bison
AAGTGTCAATGGGTTTGTTCAAAGTTTCCACAAAGGGCTGTCTAAAGGGCTCAGCTGCAGTTTGAACCAGCCAACCCCTGCAAGCAGAGAAAAATATACACCACTTCTTGTGGCAAAAGGCTTCGTCGCGTTTTTTCAACGGCGAAGGGCGGGGGAGAAACAGAATGTCGACACTTGGAGCAACACTGCCACCTGCAGATCACAGAAACCAGAACGCCACAAGGCCGAAAGAAAACCCATCCTTACTGTTGGGTTTTCGCGGAGAGGACTGGACAGCGTGGATGCGGAAGTTGAGGGGGATGCCCATTAGGACCAGAGAAAGGAAGGTGCCTTCTCGAAGGGGCCCGGCCAAACCACCCGTGGACCGCGGGCTCCTCTCCACTGGCCCACCGAACCAAGGCAACACAGACAGGAGGTCAGGGAATCCGGGAAATCCGGTGCTTGGTGGGCCCGGCTGCGCTCCGAATGGCTGGTTCTGGGCCTGCGCGCAAGAACCCAGTGAGCCCCGCGCCAGTCTCCTGGCCCAGGTCGGTTGGGAGTTTTCTCCTGGACCCTGTTTCTAAGTCTTCATTCACTGAGGAACCTGACCGGGTATGTCCGGGTCCTGTCGCCCACTGCCGAAGCCCCCAAAGTGCGGGACCGGTAAAAGTCCCCTGTATTTCTCCTCCCGCCCACCCCAGGCCTGTGAACGCGTTCCTCCCGTGGTACACTCACTGTTCTCTCAGCCCTCACTC
>NW_011382954.1:0-512 GCF_000754665.1 Bison bison bison
CACTGATCACGTGGCTGTCCTGCAGTGATCAGGTGACTGAGAGGCGCTGATCATGTGACTGCTCATGTGCTGATCAGGAAGCTCTCCCGCACGGATCATGTGCCTCAGCAGGCATGAATCATGCGGCCCAGCTGGCCATTATCAAGCAGATGAGCAGGCATGAATCCTGCGGCCCAGCTGGCGATAATCAAGCAGCCTGAGAAGGCATGAATCCTGCGGCCCAGCTGGCGATTATCAAGCAGATGAGCAGGCATGAATCCTGCGGCCCAGCTCGCGATTATCAGGCGCCTGAGAAGGCATAAATCCTGCGGCCCTGCTGGCAATTATCAGGCGCCTGAGAAGGCATGAATCCTGCGGCCCAGCTGGCAATTATTAAGCAGTAGAGCAGGCGCTAATCACGTAACTCAGCAGGCACTGATCACGTGGCTGTCCTGCAGTGATCAGGTGACTGAGAGGCGCTGATCATGTGACTGCTCATGTGCTGATCAGGTAGCTCTCCCGCACGGATCATG
>NW_011382955.1:0-633 GCF_000754665.1 Bison bison bison
AGTTGGGCACTCAAGTTTCGCTGCACCTAGGCCCGCAGGATGTTCAAAGGTCCCTGGGCCGTGGGGGTTGGGAAACGGGGGGCCCCAAAGAACGACAACTCCAGGGCCCCGCGGGCCTGAGCAGCGAATGGGATCAGGGGGAGGCCCCGCTCAGCGAGCGTGGCCGGGTCTGGAGTGGCCGGGGGTGGGACGGCGCCGAGACCTCCGCACCCCTCAGCCCACACCCCAGGCCCCGCGCGCACGCACGCATGCCCTCCCGGTCACTGGGTGGTCCTGGAAGCCCTTCGGGCCCCCGGGCCCGGCCAGACGCTTGCTGGTCTGGTGTTGTCGGTGTTCGGGGGGCGGGCCGGCGTCAGAGGCCTGGAGTCAGGTCAGGGGTCATGCGGCTCAAATACAGCACGCCCCCCGACGAGAGGTGCGGCCCGTTGGCCCGACGTGCAGGTCGGAGCGAAAGGGAGGCGAAGTGCAAGGCTCTTAGGGCGCCCGGCGCCAACCGCTTCAGTCTCCGGACATATAAGCCTGAAGGCGCTAGATCATGTCTGCCCTCAAAAGTTAAGCAGGGTCGGGCCTGGTTAGTATCTTGGATGGGAGACCACCTGGGAATCCCGGGTGCTCGAGGCTTTTTGCCTACCA
>NW_011382955.1:3548-5824 GCF_000754665.1 Bison bison bison
CCGGGCTTGGAGTGGCTGGGGGTGGGAATGCGCCAAGACCTCCGCACCCCTCAGCCTACCCACCAGGCCCCACGCGCAAACACGCCCACCCTCCCGGTCACTGGGATGTCCTGGGAAGCCCTTCGGGCCCCCGTGTCTGGCCTGGCGATTCCTCGTCTGGTTTTGGCGGTGTTTGGTGGTGGGCTGGCGTCAGCAGGCTGGTGTCCTTTCGCAGGTCGTGCACCTCAAGTACAGCATGCCCCCCAAGGAGAGGTGCGGCCTGTTGGCCTGACCTGCAGATCAGAGTGAACGGGTGGCGACGAGCAAGGCTCTTAGGGCGCCCCACAGCAACCGCCTCTGTCTGGCTGTCACAGTTTCCGCAGGGTGGCATGTGTTTTCCTCTTTATAACCTGTGCTTGCTGCTCTTCCAGTTTAACTTAGAAGCAGCCCTTATTTTCTGCATTTCTAGTTGTCACCGTTCACTGGGGCTTTCCATGTGGTGCTTGGGATAAAGATCCTGCCTGCCCGTGCATCAGATAACAAGCGATGTGGGTTCGATCCGTGGGTCGAGAAGATGCCCTGGAGGAGGGCGTGGCCACCCACTCCAGTATTCTCGCCTGGAGAATCCCATGGACAGAGGAGCTAGTGGGCTACAGTCCCTGGGGTCGCAGAGTCAGACACGACTGAAGCACACACTCAGGTTTTAGTTCAGCCACTCAGGTGTGTCCTACTCTTTGCCACTCCGTGGACTGCAGCACTCCAGGCTTTCCTGTCCTTCAGTATCTCCTGGAATTTGCTCCAACTCATGTCCATTGAATCATCATGCCATAGAACCATCTCATTCCGGTGGCATCCACCAGAGAGGTGGCTGGGGTTTGGCAAAGTACCTGGTCTTGCTGCGTGGGTGTGAACCTGCCCTCACCACTCCCTGACCATGTGACCGTCACCGTGTCCTCCTCTGTAAATTTGGAGGGGGCAACACCTGCTTGGGAAGGGGCACACACAGCATCTGGTATATAATCAATGCACCATCCATCGCAGCATTGTATATATTAATAACAGGGATCACATTTAATAACCTGCTCCTTTTTCTCTCTTGTCACTTAACTGTGCTTCAGATCACATCTGCTTTACTTACCCCCATAAATCCCACACCCAGCACAAACAAGACTCAACAAATTTGTGGCTGAAGAGGCAGGAACATACCCTGTCTTCAAGGAGATGAAGCCAAGCGAGATGAGGGCCTAATGATAACCCTGTGTGATGAGGGGACCTCAGGAGGACCTGCATAGCTGTGGGGTGGGGTGGGGGCATGGGCAGATGAGCTCCTGGGATGGGGAGGTGGCAGGAAGGAGGGCGGGCTGTTCCTTGTGGGGTGTCCACAGATTGTACTTCACCCCTCACTGATGAGCACTTAGGCAGTTTCCAAACACATGTCACTGTTAGGAGGAAACAATCATTGCCTAGCTCCTACTCAATTGATTTCGTACAATATGTTTCTAGCATTGGAGTACAATCATCTGCTTTATCCATTCCATGCTCCGTCCATCCACCCATCCAGCCAGCCATCTGTTCATCCAACCATCCACTCACTAATCAATCCATCCATCCACTCATTAACTCATCTGATCATCTCAGACCCATTGAGAAGACAGACGCCTCTTCCACTCCTGCTCCCAGGAGGACCCCCAGCGTGAGTGACTGGAGCCTTGTGGGGACAACAGGGGAGACACAGAAGGGAGATGCCTGCAGGCCCTCCTCCCTCTGAACGGTGAAGCACCCACCTGGTCCTAATGCCTCCTTGTTGGGGTGTTCATGCCGGCCCTTTTCCTTCTTGCGAAACAAGAGGCTGATGGAGGACTTAATTGATGCCCTTTTTCTTTGGGGCTTTGTGCAGCGAGTCCTGCCTGCTGGTGCCGCTGCTGGGGTTGTTCCCGGGGCTGTCCTGAGAGCCTGTCGAGCTTTAGGGAGAGAAAAGGACCTTTAACTGGCACCCTTGTACAAACACACACCCCTCCACAAGATCTACTGATAGAAATGGGCACCCAGCAACACCCGCACCTCAACCTCGAAGCAGACAGTGGAGTCTCCTTCACCAAACACACTCCACACAAGCAATGCAGGCTCCGAGACACAGAGAACCACCCCAGGAAGTTGAGATTCTCTGCCTCGAGCTCTCCCCCGAGGAGGGCTGGACTCCAGGCCAGCTGGTGCAGAGGGCACTCCGACCCTCCATCAGGGTCGCTGCTCAGCAGGTGAAAACGCTCAAGCAGAAGGCAAGCTCCCCTGCTCTGGGC
>NW_011382955.1:8744-9128 GCF_000754665.1 Bison bison bison
AAGTTACCATAATATCTATTTTAACATTGAACAAATCTAACCAGCTCTTGGACATTAATGTAAAATCCTGACATAGAATTTGATTTAAAACTTCTCAGAATAAATTCATTAAAGCAAGTTCCCTGTGATAATATGTAAGAATGAAAGCTAGCATAATAGCAGGTGCAGTCTTTACATTTTATTAACTATAGAAGATACTTTCTTAACGAGTCTAATAGAGACATTAACTGTGCAAAAGCTGATGAGATTTACAGTCTTAAATACAAGCACCAACACAGAAAGGATATTGTGTCAGTTCAGTTCAGTTCAGTCGCTCAGTCGTGTCCGACTCTTTGTGATCCCATGAATCGCAGCACGCCAGGACCCCCTGTCCATCACCAACAC
>NW_011382956.1:0-728 GCF_000754665.1 Bison bison bison
CAAAAAAAAAAAAAAACCTCGAATAGCCAAAGCGATCTTGAGAAAGAAGAATGGAACTGGAAGAATAAACCTGCGTGACTTCAGGCTCTACTACAAAGCCACATTCATCAAGACTGTATGGTACTGACACAAAGACAGAAATATAGATCAATGGAACAAAATAGAAATCCCAGAGATAAATCCACGCACATATGGACGCCTTATCTTTGACAAAGGAGGCAAGAATATACAATGGATTAAGGAGAAACTCTTTAACAAGTGCTGCTGGGAAAACTGGTCAACCACTTGTAAAAGAATGAAACTAGAACACTTTCTAACACCATACACAAAAATAAACTCAAAATGGATTAAAGATCGAAATGTAACACCAGAAACTACAAAACTCCTAGAGGAGAACATAGGCAAAACACTCTCCGACATACATCACAGCAGGATCCTCTATTACCCACTCCCCAGAATATTGGAAATAAAAGCAAAAATAAACAAATGGGACCTAATTAAACTCTAAAGCTTCTGCACAACAAAGGAAACTATAAGCAAGGTGAAAAGACAGCCTTCAGAATGGAGAAAATAATAGCAAATGAAGCAACTGACAAACAACTAATCTCAATAACATACAAGCAACCCTTACAGCTCAATTCCAGAAAAATAAATGGCCCGATCAAAAAATGGGCCAAAGAACTATATAGACATTTCTCCAAAGAAGACATACAGATGGCTAACAAACA
>NW_011382957.1:0-868 GCF_000754665.1 Bison bison bison
ATGCCGATCTACTAAGCTTGCATTCTGCCACATGCATCTTCCACTACTTAGACTATGATACTGAGGTCATGCTGCAAAAACATAGTTGCAATCTCAAGCTTATCTTCTTTGACTTTCAGCCTCTATACCAGCACACATGGTCTGCCCCTCCTATGTCCACTTTCTTTCTTTATTTATTGTTTTGTTTTTTGGTTTATGCAACTTTTAATGAAGAAAAATAATCAATTACTAGCAGAGCTATTAGTTGGTCACTCATCCATTGACAACTTGCATCATTTATTCAGTGCTATATTAAACAGTGTATTGGAAGATAGATTAACTAATAGCTCCAAGCCTCCTAACAATTTAAATGAAAATTACAAAATGTTTTGAGACCCTATTTTGGAATACAAAGGTTGTTTGACTTCCAATTTCCATTCTCTGTAGAACAAGAACAGGTCATTCCTTTATTGACATGCATAAAATACATCACATTTTCTGTTCTGCTGATGCTATAAATTCAATACCAATTCTCCAGCCATATCAGTTATGAGCATAAAGTATATCATGTAACCTCAAATCTCTAACAGTGGAAGGCTTAAAAAAGAATGGATGCTGTTAGAATAATGCTGCTTCCTTTGATGTGACAACTCAGCATCCATCTCCCTCCCTCTCAGATGATTCTTCAGCATGTTAGAGCAGTGAGGAATGGTTTTAGCTCATAAGCAAGTTAGAGTGAAGACATTGGCCACATAATACACATGCTTCCTATTTTTTTTTTTTTTAATCTTGTAATTCTTGCGCAACTGTTCTCTTGTAACTACTTTACAGTTTCTAAAAGCAGTTTATTGTCCAAAGCTGGAAGAACTTAAGTCTTCTCAGATGAGCA
>NW_011382958.1:0-702 GCF_000754665.1 Bison bison bison
GATCACTGGGCTGATCATACACTGATCATGTGACTGATCATGCACTGATCACATGCCTGAACATGAACTGATCACTTGCCCTGATCATGCACTTATCACTGGGCTCATCATGCACTGATCTCAAAGCTGATCATACACTGATTACGTGACTGTGCACGCACTGATCACTTGGCTGATCTTGCACTGTTCATGTGGCTGATCATGCACTGATTACCTGGTTGATCATACACTGATCACGTTGTTGATAATGAGCTAATCACGAAGCTGATGATACACTGATCACGTGACTGTGCATGCACTGATCACAAGGCTGATCATGCACTGATCACATGCCTGATCATACACTGATCACGAGACTGCACATGCACTGATCACCTGGCTGATCATGCACTGATAACCTTGCTATCATATACTGATATCGTGACTGATCATGCACTCTTCACGTGCCTGATCATGCACCGATCACGTGGCTGACCAGGCACTGATCACGAAGCAGATCATACACTGAACACGTGACTGTGCATGCACTGATCACTTGGTTGATCTTGCACTCATGTGGCTGAACATGCAGTGATCACGTGGTTGAACATACACTGATCACATGTCTGATCATACACTGATCACGAGACTGCACATGCACTGATTACGTGGCTGATCATGCACTGATCACGTGGCTGATCATACACTGATCATGTGACTGAT
>NW_011382959.1:0-813 GCF_000754665.1 Bison bison bison
ACCCCGTGGCCTGCAGGACGCCGGGCTTCCGTGTCCATCACCAACTCCAGGGGCTTGCTCAAACTCATGTCCATCGAATCAGTGATGCCATCCAACCATCTTATCCTCTGTCGTCCCCTTCTCCTCTGCCTTCAATCAAGACTCTCATAGGCAGATATTGTAGAGTGTAATTAGTGTTCATAGTTTATCTAAAAGCTCATATCACATTTAATTTTTCGTTTTCTTCCTGTTCTTTCGAGGTACTTTCTTGTTGACAAGCTTGTGACAGATATAACGATATAGCAAATTTTACCTTAGAACAAACCGAGGCACTATGAGCATTTTGTGCTTAATGTTGATGACTCTTACATGATACATATTCTGCCTCACCCCTAATCTCAGTCATGTGTTCAAAGAACTTCTGTCCGTTTATTTATTTGTTTTTGGTAACATTGAATTCGTTTTGACTATGCTGGGTCTTTGCTGCTCGCTGGAAGTTGCTAGGACCTCTGGACTGCAGTCTCCCATCTCTTGCTGACCTCTTGTTGACCTCTGCAGAATCCTGGTTGGTGGGAGCTTGTTAGTTCCTTGTTCCTTACCCGGACCTCCTGTGGTAAGTGTTTTCTAGTCCTCTGTAGGCCTGGTAAGGGTAGGTGGTCATTGGCATCCCAAAGGTGGCTAGAAGTCAATGATTTAGGCAGGCTTGTGAATAGATATGGGAGAAGGCAATGGCACCCCACTCCAGTACTCTTGCCTGGAAAATCTCATGGACGGAAGAGCCTGGGTAGGCTGCAGTCCATGGGGTCGCTCAGAGTCGGGCACGACTGAAGCGAC
>NW_011382960.1:0-752 GCF_000754665.1 Bison bison bison
GACGAGGCCTGACTCTCCTGTCCCAAGTCTGCAGGGACCTTCCGATCAGAGTCTGAAGTCAGAGGAACCCTGAGTTTCCTGCCTCAACTGGAGATGAGGCCCTCTTCCCATGCACCAAACCCAGTGGAGTGCCGAGAGGCCCCTCCCACCTCCAGTTTCCCTGACTTCTCAGAGCCACCATGAGAAGCCCCCTGAGGTCACCTGCACAAGTCGAGGGACCCCAGGGTGTCCTGCCTCAACCCGAGAAAGACCTCGATAGACCTTCTTCAACACGTCTCGATGCCAGATTCCCCTACTATGACTTGAGACCAATGACGCGCTCCCTCTCGCCATTCGCACGGAGACCCGACTTCCTTAGCGCCTCACGAGAGGCTCACTGACCTCGCCGTCGTACCTCACGAGAAACCGCACACTGGGGCCGCCGCTCGAGAACAACCCCGAGCCTCCCCCGTCATCGCGACTTGAGGGCCTTCGTCTCCTGTATGGCCTAGAGACCAATCTCTCGACCTCTCTCCAAACGCCTCAGGAGGCTTGACTCCCTTTAGTCCACCCAGTGAGCTCCAAGAGATACCGTCGCGACTCGAGAGCAGAGCGGGGTTCTTTGCTTCCACTCGAGATGGATGCCTGTCTCCCCGGGTGCGTTTGGAATGCAACCCCGAGATACCTTTCGCCCCTGGAGAGGAACACTGGCTTCTGGACACAAGCCTAGATGAGGTCTATTGGCCTGCAGTCACTCGAGAGCAATCCCCAGC
>NW_011382961.1:0-643 GCF_000754665.1 Bison bison bison
ATTTTATTCTTTTTGTTGCAATGGTGAATAGGATTCATTCCTTAATTTCTTTTCCTGATTTTTCATTGTTAGTGTATAGGGATGCAAGTGATTTCTGTGTATTGATTTTGTATCCTGCAACATTGCTAAATTCACTGATTAGATCTAGTAATTTTCTGATAGTATCTTTAGGGTTTCCTATGTATAGTATCATGTCATCTGCAAACAGTGAGAGCTTTACTTCTTCTTTTCCAGTCTGGATTCCTTTTATTTCTTTTTCTTCCCTGAATCCTGTAGCTAGGACTTCCAAAACTGTGTTGAATAATAGTGGTGAGAGCATCTTTTAATGTACCTGTTGGCCATCTGGGCTTCCCTGGTGGCTCAGAAGTAAAGAATCTGCCTGTGATGTGAGAGACCTGGGTTTGATCCTTAGGTTGGGAAGATCCGCTGGAGAAGGGAATGGCAGCCCACTCCAGTATTCTTGCCTGGAGAAGTCCATGGACAGAGAAGCCTGGCCAGCTACAGTCCATGGAGTCTGCAAAGAGTCAGACACAAGTGAGTAAGTAACACTGGTCATCTGTGTGTCTTTGGGAAAATTTCTATTCGGATCCTCTGCCCAGTTTTAATGGCACTATTCACTTTTCTGCTCTTGAGTTGTATGAGG
>NW_011382962.1:0-546 GCF_000754665.1 Bison bison bison
AAGAACCCGATGCCCGGACACCTCTTCGAACTCCACCCTGTGAATGAAGTCAACACGAAGGGGCAGTGACTCGCCCGTGCATCGTCCGGAAAAGACCCCCAGGTTCCAAATACCGCTCGACAAGTGGCCTGTCTCCCCGGGAACACCTCGAGAGGCAAGCGGAGTTCCATGCCTCAACCCAAGACGAGGCCTGACTCTCCTGTCCCAAGTCTGCAGAGACCTTGCGATCGGAGTCTGAAGTCAGAGGAACCCTGAGGTTCCTGCCTCAACTGGAGATGAGGCCCTCTTCCAATGCACCAAACCCAGTGGAGTCCCGAGAGGCCCCTCCCACCTCCAGTTTCCCTGACTTCATAGAGCCACCATGAGAAGCTCCCTGAGGTCACCTGCAGAAGTCAAGGGAAGCCAGGGTTTCTGCCTCAACCCGAGAAAGACCTCGAGAGACCTTCTTCAACACGTCTCGAGGCCAGATTCCCCTACCATGACTCGAGAGCAATGACGCGCTCCCCCTCGCCACTCGCATGGAGACCCGACTTCCCTGGCGCCCCA
>NW_011382963.1:0-612 GCF_000754665.1 Bison bison bison
CGAGGGGGAGCGCGTCACTGCTCCCGAGCCATGGTAGGGGAAGTCTGGCTCGAGACGTGTTGAAAAAGGTCTCTCGAGGTCGTTTCTCGGGTTGAGGCAGGAAACCCTGGGTTCCCTCGACTTGTGCAGGTGACCTCAGGGGGCTTCTCATGGTGGCTCTGAGAAGCCAGGGAAACTGGAGGTGGGAGGGGCCTCTCGGGACTCCACTGGGCTTGGTGCATTGGAAGAGGGCCTCATCTCCAGTTGAGGGAGGAACCGCAGGGTACCTCTGATTTAAGACTCCGATCGCAGGGACCCTGCAGTCTGGGGACAGGAGAGTCAGGCCTCGTCTTGGGTTGAGGCATGGAACTCCGCTTGCCTCTCGAGATATCCCCGGGGAGAGAGGCCGCTTGTCGAGCTGTATTTTTAACCTGGGTTTTTTTCCGAACGATGCACGGAAAAACTGCCCCTTCGTGTAGAATTCATTCACAGGGTGGAGTTCGGAGAGGTGTCCGGGCATCGGGTTCTTCACAAGAGGGGACCGGGATATCGGGGTCCTTCGGAATGTGGAACCACCCACGAGGCCACGTCTGGAATGTCTTCGTAAGACCGGCCTCATCCTGAGGTGCGACC
>NW_011382964.1:0-550 GCF_000754665.1 Bison bison bison
AATCAGTCAGCAGGCTATAATCATGGAACTCAGCTCTGAGAAATCATGCTGCTCAGCTGGCAATAATCAGGTAGATGAGCAGGCAGGAATTACGCAGCACAGGTGGCAGTTGTCAAGGAGATGACAGGCAGGAATCGTACAGCTCAGCTGGCAATTGTCAAGCAGATGAGCAGACAGTAATCACGCAGCTCAGCAGGCCCTGATCACGTGACTGAGCATGCACTGTTCACGTTGCTGATCACACACCTATCACGTGAATGATCATGCAGTGATCACGTGGCTCTCATGAACTGATCACGTGATTGTGCATGCACTGATCACGTAATTGTATGCACTGCTCACGTGGCTATCATGCACTGATGACGTGGCTGATCATGCACTGATCATGTTACTGATCATGCACTGATTACGGCGCTATCATGCATTGACTACATGACTCCACATGCACTGATCACGTGGATGATCATGCACTGATCACGTGACTGACCATGCACCGATCACGTGACTGATTATGCACTGATCACGTGGCTATCATGCACTGCTCACGTGG
>NW_011382965.1:0-715 GCF_000754665.1 Bison bison bison
TCATGTGTTTGTTAGCCATCTGTATGTCTTCTTTGGAGAAATATCTGTTTAGTTCCTTGGCCCATTTTTTGACTGGGTCATTTATTTTTCTGAAATTGAGCTGCAGGAGCTGCTTGTATATTTTTGAGATTAATTCTTTGTCAGTTGCTTCATTTGCTATTATTTTCTCCCATTCTGAAGGCTGTCTTTTCGCCTTGCTTACAGTGTCCTTTGTGGTGCAGAAGCTTTTAATTTTAATTAGGCCCCATTTGTTTATTTTTGCCTTTATTTCCATTACTCTGGGAGGTGGGTCATAGAGGATCCTGCTGTGATGTATGTCAGAGAGTGTTTTGCCTATGTTTTCCTCTAGGAGTTTTATAGTTTGTGGTCTTACATTTAAATCTTTAATCCATTTTGAGCTTTTTTTTGTGTGTGTATGGTGTTGGAAAGTGTTCTAGTTTCTTTCTTTTACAAGTGATTGACCAGTTTTCCCAGCACCACTTGTTGAAGATTGTCTTTTCTCCATTGTATATTCTTGCCTCCGTTGTCAAAGATAAGGTGTCCATAGGTGTGTGGATTTATCTCTGGGCTTTCCATTTTGTTCCATTGATCTATATTTCTGTCTTTGTGCCAGTACCATACTATCTTGGTGACTGTAGCTTTGTAGTAAAGCCTGAAGTCAGGCAGGTTGATTCCTCCAGTTCCATTTTTCTTTCTCAAGAGTGCTTTGGCTATT
>NW_011382966.1:0-516 GCF_000754665.1 Bison bison bison
GGTGCAAACTTCTTGCCTTGTAGTTTGATTGGTCGTCCCCGTAAACTAAGCTACTCAGTCTCTTTTCTCCACCGAATTTTCCTACTGAGCTATCCTCATATTATTATTCTTGCCATCTCTGATTAGCATATAAATAGTCGCCTAGGCCATCTCTCCTTCGAATACCCTGGATCAGCTGGGGCTGGTCCCCGGCAGGTGGCGCCCGAACAGGGACCTCAGGAGGCAATACTCAAAGAGCTGAGCAGACACGAACCACGCAATCAGCAGGCAATAAGCATGGAGCTCAGCAGGGAGGAATTATGCTGCTCAACTGGCAATAATCAAGCAGGTGAACAGGCAGGAATCACGCAGCTCAGCTGGCAATTGTCAACAGATGAGCCGACAGGAATCACGCAGCTCAGCTGCCAATTTTGATGCAGATGAGCCGGCAGAAATCATGCAGCTCAGCAGGCCCTGATCACGTGACTCTGCAGGCACTGATCACGTGGCTGATCAAGTACAGATCACGTGACTGAG
>NW_011382967.1:0-556 GCF_000754665.1 Bison bison bison
TGGGCAGGGAGGCGCGGCGCGGGCTGCATCGCTGAGAGTAAGAATCTGGCCTGAATACCCTGAGCACTATCTGAGCGAAATAATTTGGGCTAGCAAACCAGACTGTGGGATATCTACCATGCGAAAAGCCAGCCCTAACCTAAGACACCGCCAGCCCGCGCACGGAACAAAGGACTAAACAGAGGTAGCCAGCTGCAAACCTTCCCCCTCCGGTGACAGGCAGCCAGAGCCAGAAGGGGGCAATCGCAGCCCCAGAGAGACATTATCTATAAAACTGGCTTCTTTGCTAACTAAAACTTATTGGGGGTCTGGACGGTCAACATCTGCCTGAGAAGGTGCGCCGGTTTTACACCCAGATAACCAAGTGGCGGGGAGGCGATAAATCGCAGCATTGGCGCTCGCCAAACACCTCATCACCTGAGCTGCTCGGACCTGGGAAGAGCACAAAACACACCCCCAACTGAGTCTGCGCCTCTGAGGACTACCTGAGTGCCTGAACCTGAGCGGCTTGGACCTGGGAGATGCATGCAACCCAGGGCCAGCCTCGGATTGTTCC
>NW_011382968.1:0-596 GCF_000754665.1 Bison bison bison
TTCACTGATCACGTGGATGTCATGCACTGATACGTGCGTGTCATCGCACAGATCACGTGACTAATCACTGAACCTGATCACCTAGGTATCATGCACTGATCACGTGGCTGATCATACACTGTTCACATGTCTGATCATGCACTGATCACGTGGCTGATCATACACTGCTCATGTAGCTGATCATGCACTCTCTCTGTCAAAGAGTTAACTTACAGCTCCAATTCATCAAGTTCCTTGTCATTCTTCCCTTTAACTTCCAGCTGAGTCTCCATCTGGAGCGCGGAACCCACCACGCTTACTAATTATGCCTGGGCTGCTAAGACCCACTCGAGAAGGTGTCTAGGGTGAGGCACCTTTCGCTATTCGAGAGGGCGCCTGCGGCCTACGTAAGTGGTGCAAACTTCTTGTCTTGAAGTTTGATTGGTCTTCCGCGTAAACCAAGCTACTAAGTCTCTTTTCTCCACCGAATTTTCCTACTGAGCTCTCCTCATACTATTATTCTTGACATCTCGGATTAGCATATAAATAGTCGCCTAGGCCATCTCTCCTTCGAATACCCTGGATCAGTTGGGGCTGGTCCCCGGCAGGTGGCAACC
>NW_011382969.1:0-564 GCF_000754665.1 Bison bison bison
CATTCCACCCTCTCCTTACCCCTCTGTGTCCACAAGTCTGTTCTCTATGTCTGCATCTTCACTGCTGCACTGCAAATAGGTTCATCAGTACCATATTTCTAGATTCCATATGTGTGCATTAATATATTATATTTGTTTTACTCATTCTGACTTACTTCACTCTGTAAAATAAACTCTAGTTTCATCCACCTCATTAGAACTGACTCAAATGCATTTCATTTATGGCTGAGTAATATTCCATTGTATATATGTACCACTACTTCTTTATTCATTCATCTGTTGGTGGACATCAAGGTTGCTTCCATGTCCTAGCTATTGTAAATAGTGCTTCAGTGAACATTGGGGTATGTGCTCTTTCAAATAATTTATGGTTTCCTCAGGGTATATGCATTCATCTCACACACTAGTAAAGTGATGCTTAAAATTCTCCAAGCCAGGCTTCAGCAATACGTGAACCATGAACTTCCAGATATTCAAGCTAGTTTTGCAAAAGGCAGAGGAACCAGAGATCAAATTGCCAACATCCGCTGGATCATCGAAAAAGCAAGAGAGTTCCAGAAAAAC
>NW_011382970.1:0-551 GCF_000754665.1 Bison bison bison
AGCAAAGGACATCATGCTAAATGCCAGGCTGGATGAAGCACAAGCTGGAATCAAGATTGTCAAGAGAACTATCAGTAATCTCATATATGCAGATAACACCACACTTATGGCAGAAAGTGAGGACCTAAAGAGCCTCTTGATGAAAGTGAAAGAGGAGAGTGAAAAAGTTGGCTTAAAACTCAACATTCACAAAACTAATATCATGGCATCCAGGCACATCCCTTCATGGCAAATAGATCAGGAAACCAATGGAAACAGTGCCAGACTGTTTTTCGCAGTTGGGGAGGCAAATCACTACAGATGTTGATTGCAGCCATGAAATTCAAAGGTGCTTGCTCCTTGGAAGTCACGCTATGACTTACTTAGAAAGCATTAAAAAACAGAGACATTATTTTACCAACAATCAACCAATGTGTCAAAGCAATACTTTTTCCGATAGTCATTTACTGATGTGAGAGTTGGAGGAGAAGGAAAGCTGAGTGCCTAAGAATTGATCCTTTGGAACTGTGGTGTTGGAGAAAACTCTTGAGGATATCAAAGCAGTCAATCCC
>NW_011382971.1:0-504 GCF_000754665.1 Bison bison bison
TGAGAAGCCTGTATGCAGGTCAGGAAGCAACAGTTAGAACTGGACATGGAACAACAGACTGGCTCCAAACAGGAAAAGGAGCACGTCAAGGCTGTATATTGTCACCCTGCCTATTTAACTTCTATGCAGAGTCCATCATGAGAAACGCTGGGCTGGAATCAGGATTGCCAGGAGAAATATCAATAACCTCAATATGCAGATGACACCACCCTTATGGCAGAAAGTGAAGAAGAACTAAAGGGCCTCTTGATGAAAGTGAAAGAGAGAGTGAACAAGTTGGCTTAAAGCTCAACATTTAGAAAACTAAGATCATGGCATATAGTCCCAACACTTCATGGCAAGTAGATGGGGAAACAATGGAAACAGTGGCTGACTTTATTTGTCAGGGCTCCAAATCACTGCAGATGGTGATTGCAGCCATGAACTTAAAAGACGCTTACTCCTTGGAAGGAAAGTTATGACCAACCTAGACAGCATATTAAAAAGCAGAGTTAAAAGTTAAAC
>NW_011382972.1:0-529 GCF_000754665.1 Bison bison bison
CTGGACTGGAAGAAACACAAGCTGGAATCAAGATTGCTGGGAGAAATATAAAAAACCTCAGATATGCAGATGACACCACCCTATGGCAGAAAGTGAAGAGGACTAAAAAGCCTCTTGATGAAAGTGAAAGTGGAGAATGAAAAAGTTGGCTTAAAGCTCAACATTCAGAAAATGAAGATCATGGCATCTGGTCCCATCACTTCATGGGTAATAGATGGGGAAACAGTGTCAGGCTTTATTTTGGGGGGGCTCCAAACTCACTTCAAATCGTGACTGCAGCCATGAAATTAAAAGACGCTTACTCCTTGGAAGGGACTTTATGACCAACCTAGATAGCATATTCAAAAGCGGAGACATTGCTTTGCTTACAAAATTCTGTCTAGTCAAGGCTATGGTTTTTCCTGTGGTCATGTATGGATGTGAGAGTTGGACTGAGAAGAAGACTGAGCACTGAAGAATTGATTCTTTTGAACTGTGGTGTTGGAGAAGACTCTTGAGAGTCCCTTGGACTGCAAGGAGATTCAACCAG
>NW_011382973.1:0-639 GCF_000754665.1 Bison bison bison
AATCAAGTTTTCCAGGAGAAATAACCTCAGATATGCAGATGACACCACCCTTATGGCAGAAAGGAAGAACTGCCAGTCCAGGTTCGATGCGCGATACTGGATGCTTGGGGCTGGAGCACTGGGACGACCCAGAGGGATGGTGTGGAGAGGGAGGAGGGAGGAGGGTTCAGGATGGGGAACACATATATGCCTGTGGCGGATTCATTTTGATATTTGGCAAAACTAATACAATTATGTAAAGTTTAAAATAAATTAAATTAAAAAAAAGAGTCATTTAATGAAATCAAAAGAGGAGAGTGAAACGTTGGCTTAAAGCTGAAAACTAAGATCATGGCATCGGATCCCACCACTTTATGGCAAATTGAAGGGCAATCAATGTTTGACTTTCTTTTGAAGGGCTCCAGAATCACTGCAGATGGTGATTGAAGCCATGGAATTCAAAGATGCTTACTTCTGGGAAGGAAAGTTATGACCAACCTAGACAGCATACTAAAAAACAGAGACATTATCTTGCCGACAAAGGTCTGTCTAGTCAAAGGTATGGATTTTCTAGTAGTCATGTATGGATGTGAGAGTTGGACTATCATTTATGAAACGAGATGCCAGTCCAGGTTCGATGCACTATACTGGATGCTTGGA
>NW_011382974.1:0-547 GCF_000754665.1 Bison bison bison
TGGACTCCTGAGACTCGATCCCGCATTTGGATACGCCGAGCCTCCTTCCTCATGACCTTTGTCCAGAGTGGAATGCCTCACCGGCTCCCGGCACATGATCAGTGCATGCTCAGTCACGATATCAGTGCAGGATCAGCCACGTGATCACTGATGGCACAGTCACGTGATTAGCGCCTCTCAGTCACGGGATCACCGTATGATAAACACGTGATCAGTGAACGACCAGCCACGTAATCACTGCATTCGCAGTCAGGTGGTCAGTTCCTGATCAGCCACGTGATCAGTGCGTTCACAGTTCCATGATTAGCGCCGGTCAGTCACTGATCACTGCCTGATAAACACGTGATCAGTGCCCGATCAGCCACGTCCTCTGTGCATGCACAGTCACGTGATCAGTGCATGATAGCCACGTGATCAGTGCGTGCAGAGTCCCAGGATCAGCGCCTCTCAGTTACTGATCATTGCCTGATAAACACGTAATCAGTGCATGATGAGCCATGTGATCAGTGCCCGATCAGCCACGTCCTCTGTGCATGCGCAGTCACGT
>NW_011382975.1:0-568 GCF_000754665.1 Bison bison bison
TTTGCTTCCGTTTTAGATGAGGACAATTGTATGGTTGTGTGAACAGTTTTTGGAATTGCCTGTCTATGGAATTGGATGAACTTTCCCAGTTCTGTGTCCACTGTTGAGTTTTCCAAATTTGCTGGCATATTGAATGAAGCATTCCCATAGCTATGAAATAACTCAAGTAGAATTCCATCAATTCCACAAGCGTTGTTCATAAGGATGCTTCATAAGGACTCCTTGACTTCACATTCTAAGATGTCTGGCTCTAGGTGCGTGGTCATTTTGGCTATCTAGTTCATGAGTACTTTCTTTGTGCAGTTCTTCTGTGAGTGCTGAAGAATTGATGCTTTTGAACTGTGGTGTTGGAGAAGACTCTTGAGAGTCCCTTGGACTGCAAGGAGATCCAACCAGTCCATTCTGAAGATCAGCCCTGGGATTTCTTTGGAAGGAATGATGCTAAAGCTGAAACTCCAGTGCTCTGAGAACCTCATGTGAAGAGTTGACTCATTGGAAAAGACTCTGATGCTGGAAGGGATTGGGGGCAGGAGAAGAAGGGGACGACAGAGGATGAGATGGCTGGATG
>NW_011382975.1:4526-5195 GCF_000754665.1 Bison bison bison
AATGTAGCACTTTCATAGAATCATCGATTAGTCTGTGAAATAGGTCTACTGGAATTCCATCAGCTCCACTAGTTTTCTCCATAGTGATGATTCATAAGGATGGCTTGATTTCACATTCCAAGATGTCTGGCTCTAGGTGAGCGATCATCGTGGATATCTGGATATTGAAGATCCTTTTTGTATAGTTCTTCTGTGTATTATTTACACCTCTTCTTGATACATTCTGCTTCTGTTAAGTCAGTACCACTTCTGTTCTTTATTTCGACCATCTTTGCATGGAATGTTCCCGTGGTATCTCTAATTTTCTTGAACATATCTTGTCTTTTGCCATTACATTATTTTCCTCTGTTTCTTTGCATTCTTCACTAAAGTCAGCTTTCTTATCTCTCCTTCCTCTTCTTTGTAATTCTGCATTCACATGGATATATCTTTGTCTTTCTCCTTTGCTTTCGCTTCTCTTCTTTTCTCAGTAACTTGTAAGGTATATTCAGACACCCATTTTGGCTTTTTGCAGTTTTTTTTTTCTTTTTTCTTGAGGATGGTCTTCATCACTGCCTTTTGTACACTTTCACAAACCTCTGTCCATAGTTACTCAGAAACCCTTTCTATCAGATCTAATCTCTTGAATCTATTTGTCACTTTCACTGTGTAATCAAAAGGGTTATGATT
>NW_011382976.1:0-634 GCF_000754665.1 Bison bison bison
CACCTTATCTTTGACAAAGGAGGCAAGAATATACAATGGATTAAAGACAATCTCTTTCACAAGTGGTGCAGGGAAAACTGGTCAACCACTTGTAAAAGAATGAAACTGGAACACTTTGTAACACCATACACAAAAATAAACTCAAAATGAATTAAGATCTAAACATAAGACCAGAAACTATAAAACTCCTAGAGGAGAACATAGGCAAAACACTCTCCGACATACATCACAGCAGGATCCTCTATGATCCACCTCCCAGAATATTAGAAATAAAAGCAAAAATAAACAAATGAGACCTAATAAAACTTAAACGCTTCTTCACAACAAAAGAAACTATAAGCAAGGTGAAAAGACAGCCTTCAGAATGGGAGAAAATAATAGCAAATGAAGCAACTGACAAACAACTAATCTCAAAAATATACAACCAACTCCTACAGCTCAATTCCAGAAAAATAAATGACCCAATCAAAAAATGGGCCAAAGAACTAAATAGACATTTCTCCAAAGAAGACATACAAATGGCTAACAAACACATGAAAAGATGCTCAACGTCACTCACTATCAAAGAAATGCAAATCAAAACCACTATGAGGTACCATTTCATGCCAGTCAGAATGGCTGTGATCCAAAAGTC
>NW_011382977.1:0-558 GCF_000754665.1 Bison bison bison
AAAAGGTTTCCACAAGTATAATCACAGACTAGATAGTTGGTTAGAGTAGAGGAAGGATAATAACTCTATGACCTGATAATTACTGAAATAAACGAGACAATTCCTGCACATCAGACTGTGTCAAGTAAGACTGAAAATCAGTATTAGTTTGATAAAATGGTAAATTACACACACAAAGAATTAACTCTTAACTGCAATACATTCGTATTCAAGGCAAGATAAGATACAAAACTGAAATCTTCACATGTTCAACTAGGGGTAAGATACATGTAACTGGAAAAGGTAAGGAAAAGTTCTATAGAGGGTTTAATCACTCTGGACCCTTCGTATCCACTACATTTACTATTCTCAGACAACTCCATTGTAGCTTAAGGGTAAGAGAACTAAATTTAGCCCAATTCATAAACTGAACAGATTCCCTGTGTTTGATCCTTTTCAGTTAAACCTATGGGTCCAACACAAATCAAACTGGATGTCAAGGCTTTTTTACTTGGGAATCTTAACTTGCTTTACTTTTGTGACTGAGACAGATATGGCTAAATCACTGTGACTAAAAGC
>NW_011382978.1:0-598 GCF_000754665.1 Bison bison bison
GTTTGCTATCATACACTGATCATGTGGCTCTGGAGGCAATATTAAAAGAGCTGAGTAGGGCACGAATCACCAATCAGCAGGCATAATCATGGAGCTCATCTATGACGAATCATGCTGCTTAGATGGCAATAATCAAGCAGCTGAGCAGGCAGGAATGACACAGCACAGCTGGCAATTGTCAAGCAGATGACAGGGAGGAATCATGCAGCTCAGCTGGCAATTGTTAAGCAGATGAGCAGACAGGAATCAGGCAGCTCAGCAGGCCCTGATCATGTGAGTGAGCACGCACTGTTCAAGTGGCTTATCATATACTGATCACATGACGGATCATGCACTGATCACGTGGCTATCATTCACTGATCACGTGGCTGTTCATGCACTGATCACGTGACTGATCATGCACTGATCACGTGGCTGTTCATGCACTGATCACGTGACTGATCATGCACTGATCACGTGACTGTAAATGCACTGATCACGTGACTGTGCATGAACTGATCACATGGCTGATCATGCACTGATCACGTGGCTGATCATGCACTGATCACGAAGCTGATCATACACTGATCACGTGACTGTGCATGCACTGATCACGTGG
>NW_011382979.1:0-797 GCF_000754665.1 Bison bison bison
ATGCACTGATCAAGTGCCGGGAGCCGGGGAGGCATTCCACTCTGGACAAAGGTCATGAGGAAGGAGGCTCGGCATACGCAATGCGGGATCGAGCCTCAGGAGTCCACCCGGATATTCTCGAGCATCTCCCCCCGAAAAACCGGAGTCTGCCTACTGTATTGCTTTGTGCTCTCACCTCTGATTTCACTGGGGGCTGTCCCCCACCACCATCTCACTCTCTCTGTCAAAGAGTTAGCTTACAGCTCCGATTCATATAGTTCCTTGTCATTCTTCCCTTTAACTTCCAGCTGAGTCTCCATCTGGCGCGCGGAAACCACCACGCTTCCTAATTATGCCTGGGCTGCTAAGACCCACTCGAGAAGGTGTCTAGGGTGAGGCACCTTTCGCTATTCGAGAGGGCGCCTGCGGCCTACGTAAGTGGTGCAAACTTCTGGTCTTGAAGTTTGATTGGTCTTCCGCGTAAACCAAGCTACTCAGTCTCTTTTCTCCACCGAATTTTCCTACTGAGCTCTCCTCATACTATTCTTCTTGACATCTCTGATTAGCATATAAATAGTCGCCTAGGCCATCTCTCCTTCGAATACCCTGGATCAGTTGGGGCTGGTTTCCGGCAGGTGGCGACCGAACAGGGACCTCAGGAGGCAATACTCAAAGAGCTGAGCAGACACGAACCACGCAATCAGCAGGCAATAAGCATGGAGCTCAGTAATGACGAATCATGCTGCTCAACTGGCAATAATCAAGCACGTGACCAGGCAGGAATCACGCAGCTCAGCTGGCAATTGTCAAGCAGATGA
>NW_011382980.1:0-562 GCF_000754665.1 Bison bison bison
AACATCAGTCCTTCCAGTGAACACCCAGGGCTGATCTCATTTAGGATGGACTGGTTGGATCTCCTTGCAATCCAAGGACTCTCAAGAGTCTTCTCCAACAGCACAGTTCAAAAGCATCAATTCTTCAGTGCTCAGCTTTCCTTATAGTCCAACTCTTACATCCATACATGACCACTGGAAAAACCACAGCCTTGACTAGACAGACCTTTGTTGGCAGAGTAATGTCTCTGCTTTTCAATATGCTATTTAGGTTGGTCATAACTTTCTTTCCAAGGAGTAAGCGTCTTTTAATTTCACGGCTGCAGTCACCATCTGCAGTGATTTTGGAGCCCAAAAAATTAAATTCAGTGACAGTTTCCACTGTTTCCCCATCTATTTGCCATGAAGTGATGGGACCGGATGCCATGATCTTAGTTTTCTGAATGTTGAGCTTTAAGCCAACTTTTTTACTCTCCTCTTTCACTTTCATCAAGAGGCTCTTTAGTTCTTCTTCACTTTCTGCCATAAGGGTGGTGTCATCTGCATATCCTAGGTTATTGATATTTCTCCCAGCAATCTTGAT
>NW_011382981.1:0-1164 GCF_000754665.1 Bison bison bison
TCGCCAGCCTAGCCGCCCGTCCCCTGCCCGCTCATCTGACTGATAATCGACAGCTTAGCACCGCGACACCTGCCCGCTCATCTGCTTGATAATCGCCAGCTGAGCCACATGACACCTGCCCGCTCATCTGCTTGATAATCGCCAGCTGAGCCCCGCGACACATGCCCCTCATCTGCTTGTTAATCGCCAGCTGAGCCACGCGACCCCTGCCCGCTCATCTGCTTGATAATCGAAAGCTGAGCCGTGCGACACCTGCCCGCTCATCTGCTTGATAATCCCCAGCTGAGCCTCGCGTCACCTGCCGGCTCATCTGCCTGATAATCGCCAGCTGAGCCTTGGTACACCTGCCCGCTCATATGCTTGATAATCGCCAGCTGAGCCACGCGACACCTGTCCGCTCATCTGCTTGATAATCGCGAGCTGATCCGCGCAGCACCTGCCCGCTCATCTGCTTGATAATCGCCAGCTGAGCCATGCGTCACAGTCCCGATCATCTGCCTGATAATCTCCAGCTGAGCCGCGCGATACCTGCCCGCTCATTTGCCTGATAATCGCCAGCTGAGCCACGCGACACCTGCCCAATCATTTGATTGATAATAGCCAGCTGAGCCTCGCCACACCTGCCCGCTCATCTGCTTGATATTCGCCAGCTGAGCCCGCGACACCTGCCTGCTCATCTGCTTGATAACCGCCAGCTGAGCCGCGCGACACCTACTTGCTCCTTTGCTTGATAATCGCCAGCTGAGCCATGCGTCACAGTCCCACTAATCTGCCTGATAATCGCCAGCATAGCCGCGTGATATCTGCTCGCTCATCTGCCTGATAATCGCCAGCTGAGCCTCGCGACACCTGCCCGCTCATCTGCTTTATAAACGCCAGCTGAGCCCCGGGACACCTGCCCGCTCATCTGCTTTATAATCGCCAACCGAGCCTCGCGATACCTGACCGCTCATCTGTTTGATAATTGCCAGCTGAGTCTTGCGACACCTCCCGGCTCATCTGCTTGATAATCTCCAGCTGAGCCGCGCAGCACCTGCCCGCTCATCTGCTTGATAATCGCCAGCTGAGCTGCGCGACACCTGTCCGCTCATCTGCTTGATAATCGCCAGCTGAGCCGCACGACACCTACCCGCTCATCTGCTTGATAATCGCCAGCTGACCCAA
>NW_011382982.1:0-518 GCF_000754665.1 Bison bison bison
ATCAATGGACAAATTATCAAAACAGAATACAATAAGGAAACAGAAACCTTAAATGAAACATTAGACAAAATGGACCTAATTGATACCTTCAGGACTTTCCATCCAAATGCAGAAGAATACACTTTCTTCTCAAGTGCACATGGAATATTCTCCAGGATATACCACACCTTGGGACACAAATCAAGCCTCAGTAAATTTAAGAAAATTGAAATTGTATCAAGTATCTTCTCTGACCACAAAGCTGTGAGAGTAGATATCAACTACAGGCAAAAAAAAAAAAAAAAAACCAGCAAAAATACACAAACTCATGGAGATTAAACAACACATTGCTAAATAACAAAGAGGTTACTGAAGAAATTAAAAAAGAAATCAAAAGATTCCTAGAAACAAATGACAATGAAAACACAAATATCCAAAAGCTATGGGACTCAACAAAAGCAGTTCTAAGGGGGAGGTTAATAGTGATACAATAATATCTCAGAAGCAAGAAAAGAACTGAATAGACAGCCTAACTCTAC
>NW_011382983.1:0-685 GCF_000754665.1 Bison bison bison
CATAGGAACCTGCTAGCTGACAAGCCTTCAAGCATAGCAACAGCCCAAGCTTAGCAAGGAGTGTGAAAGGGAACAGAGTCAAAGACCAAAATTTGACTCGTGAGATTCAGAATTCCAATCTCTGTCACTCTACAAAGGGTCTGAGAACCACAGAAACTGTATCCTACTGGGTTTGGGAATATTATGACTAAATTTACTAAATGTGAAATCAAATGTGGAATGGCCTTGAAAATTCAAAAATGATATTCATTCTATTTTAGATCCAAATTAGAGTAAGAAATTCTTTTAAACAATTTTTTAGAATAATTTTAAGTGACGTAAAATAAGACCTTTGAAAACATTTTTGTAAGAATAAAATTCTAAAGAGAAAAGGTCTAAAACTTTAAGAATTACTTTATACAGAATATATAAAAAATTCTGTTTGTAAAATACCTTTAGTCCCATAGATTTGCTTTTCTTTTACAAATTTATTTTGTTAATGTCTTATGACAGCATATTAAATACCTTCCAATATTAGTTCAGTGAGCTAGTTTGCAGAAATATGACTTTATCACAGGTAGTATATTTATCTTAAGTCAAAGGGGTAGCTCCTGGAGCAGCCCATAAAATCTGACTTTTCTTCAGGTAAGTACTTTTAACATTTCAAGTATCATGAATGGTTGTGAATTATAGTCTGACTCAAAAG
>NW_011382984.1:0-834 GCF_000754665.1 Bison bison bison
ACCACCATCTCGCTCTCTCTGTCAAAGAGTTAACTTACAGCTCCAATTCATAAAGTTCCTTGTCATTCTTCCCTTTAACTTCCAGCTGAGTCTCCATCTGGAGCGCGGAACCCACCACGCTTACTAATTATGCCTGGGCTGCTAAAACCCACTCGAGAAGGTGTCTAGGGTGAAGCACCTTTCGCTATTCCAGAGGGCGCCGGCGGCCTACGTAAGTGGTGCAAACTTCTTGTCTTGAAGTTTGATTGGTCTTCCGCGTAAACCAAGCTACTCAGTCTCTTTTCTCCACCGAATTTTCCTACTGAGCTCTCCTCATACTATTATTCTTGACATCTCTGATTAGCATATAAATAGTCGCCTAGGCCATCTCTCCTTCGAATACCCTGGATCAGTTGGGGCTGGTCCCCGGCAGGTGGCGACTGAACAGGGACCTCAGGAGGCAATTCTCAAAGAGCTGAGCAGACACGAACCACGCAATCAGCAGGCAATAAGCATGAAGCTCAACTGGCCATTGTCAAGCAGATGACAGGCAGGAATCGTGCAGCTCAGCTGGCAATTGTCAAGCAGATGAGCAGACAGGAATCACGCAGCTCAGCAGGCCCTGATCACGTGACTGAGCATGCACTGTTCACGTGGCTGATCATACTCTGATCACGTGATTGGTCATGCACTGATCACTTGTATATCATGCACTGATCACGTGGCTGATCATACACTGTTCACGTGTCTGACCATGCACTGATCACGTGGCTGAATATGCACTGATACCGTGACTGAGCATGGACTGATCACATGACTATCATGTAGTGATCACGTGACTTAATGGAGCTGATC
>NW_011382985.1:0-543 GCF_000754665.1 Bison bison bison
CTCTGGTTTGTCTGATTCTTGTTTCGGGGACCGTTTCTCGTCACAAGGCTGTCAACAGTGGGGGTGGGTGGTGTGTGTGTGTGTGTGGGGGGGGGAGCCCTCCTTTCCATTCCACATGAGACCCAGTGGACAATCCAGGCCCTGCCCACTGCATTGAGTGTGCAGCAACAATATCAACGGTAATGCCGGTGAACAATGCGTATTCCTGGAATCCACTCCGTTGGCTACTGACTGTGTGTGCTGGTGGTCTGGAACCTAGACCTGGAAGCTTTCTGGATGATTGCAAATGACACCAAAGTCTGAGGACGATGGAAGATCTTCACATTTCTGCAAGAGCCACACACCTCCAGAAGGAACCACAAGACTTGCCTGAAATGGTCAAGGTATAAGTATTGGACTCAACATTGGAAGGTCTCCACCTTTGCTATGGAAGTCAAACGATCTTTCTTTGAAATGAAAATGGAGCATACTGAACGTTCACAGTCTTCTAGAGCATATGAAAAGCCCTAACTTGTAGAAACCTGCTGTACGAGTTCCTTGAAA
>NW_011382986.1:0-640 GCF_000754665.1 Bison bison bison
TTAGAGCTATAAGTTAACTCTTTGACAGAGAGAGCGAGATGGTGGTGGGGGACAGCCCCCAGTAAAATCAGAGGTGAGAGCACAAAGCAAGAAAGTAGGCAGACTCTGGTTTTTTTGGGGGGTAGATGCTCGAGAATATCCGGGTGGACTCCTGAGGCTAGATCCCGCATTTGCGTATGCCCAGCCTCCTTCCTCATGACCTTTGTTCAAGGTGGAATGCCTCACCGGCTTCGGGCATATGATCAGTGCATGCTCAGTCACGATATCAGTGCATGATGAGCCACGTGATAACTGACTGCAGAGTCACGGGATCAGCGCCTCTCAGTCACGTGATCTCCGTATGATAAACATGTGATCAGTGAACGATCAGCCACGTGATCAGTGCATGCTCAATCAGGTGGTCAGTTCCTCATCAGCCACGTGATCAGTGCATGCACAGTCACATGATCAGCGCCTGTCAGTCACTGATCCCTGCAGGAGAAAACCGGAATCAGTGCATGAAGAGCCACGTGATCAGTGCCTGATCACCCAGTCTTCAGTCCAGGCGCAGTCATGTGATCACTGCATGATACCAACGTGATCAGTGCATGCTCAGTCACCTGATCTGTACTTGATCACCCACGTGATCAGTGCCTGCAGA
>NW_011382987.1:0-674 GCF_000754665.1 Bison bison bison
TGCTGATTGCGTGGTTCGTGTCTGCTCAGCTCTTTGAGTATTGCCTCCTGAGGTCCCCTGTTCGGTCGCCACCTGCCGGGGGACCAGCCCCAACTGATCCAGGGTATTCGAAGGAGAGATGGCCTAGGCGACTATTTATATGCTAATCAGAGATGTCAAGAATAATAGTATGAGGAGAGCTCAGTAGGAAAATTCCGTGGAGAAAAGAGACTGAGTAGCTTGGTTTACGCGGAAGACCAATCAAACTTCAAGACAAGAAGTTTGCACCACTTACGTAGGCCGCAGGCGCCCTCTCGAATAGCGAAAGGTGCCTCACCCTAGACACCTTCTCGAGTGGGTCTTAGCAGTCCAGGCATAATTAGTAAGCGTGGTGGGTTCCGCGCTCCAGATGGAGACTGAGCTGGAAGTTAAAGGGAAGAATGACAAGGAACTTTAGGAATTGGAGCTGTAAGTTAACTCTTTGACAGAGAGAGCGAGATGGTGGTGGGGGACAGCCCCCCGAGAAATCAGAGGTGAGAGCGCAAAGCAATACAGGAGGCAGATTCCGGTTTTTTTGGGGGGGAGATGCTCGAGAATATCCGGGTGGACTCCTGAGGCTCGATCCCGCATTTGCGTATGCCGAGCCTCCTTCCTCATGACCTTTGTCCAGAGTGGAATGCCTCCCCGGCTCCCGG
>NW_011382988.1:0-644 GCF_000754665.1 Bison bison bison
GAGAACCCCGCCGCAACTCGAGAAAAACCGCGTGGTTCCCCCGTCATCGCAAGATGAAGCCCTTTCCCGCTACAGCGTCTCAGGAGAAGTCCCACGTTAGGAATTGGAGGTCGAAACGGTACTTGGCACCCTTGATGCGCCCCCACAAATTTCCGCGGCATCCCGGTCTCCCTGGAGAGGAACACCGAGGTTTTCCGGCACCACTACCTCTGAGCCCCTTCTACCCTCCTGATCTCCACAGGAGGGTCGATTCCCCTGCTTTGTCTGGAAGGGCTTCCCGACCTTCCGGTCGCACCTCAGGATGAGGCCGGTCTCACGACGACATTCCAGACGTGGCCTCGTGGGTGCTTCCACATTGCGAAGCACCCCGATTTCCCGGTCCCCTCTTGGTAAGAACCCGATGCCCGGACACCTCTCCGAACTCCACCCTGTGAATGAAGTCAACACGAAGGGGCAGTGACTCGCCCGTGCATAGTCCGGAAAAGACCCCCAGGTTCCAAATACCGCTCGACAAGTGGCTCTCTCCCTGGGGACAGCTCGAGAGGTAAGCGGAGTTCCATGCCTCAGCCCAAGACGAGGCCTGACTCTCCTGTCCCCAGTCTGCAGGGACCCTGCGATCGGAGTCTGAAATCAGAGGAACCCTG
>NW_011382989.1:0-608 GCF_000754665.1 Bison bison bison
TGGGTTGCCAATTCCTTTTCCAATGCATGAAAGTGAAAGTGAAGTCCCTCAGTCGTGTCCGACTCTTAGCGACCCCCATGGACTACAGCCTACCAGGCTCCTCCGTCCATGGGATTTTCCAGGCAAGAGTACTGAGTGGGTTGCCATTGCCTTCTCCAAGCTGAAGGCTGGATGTTAAGAAAACCTTTCATTGCTTCTAGTTTTTGATTCGTCATTAGTATCACCTTGGGCTTCCCTGGTGGCGCAGTGGTAAAGAATCTGCTTGCAATGCAGGAAACATGGGTTTGACACCTGGGTTGGGAAAGTCTCCTGGAGAAGGAAATGGCAACCCACTCCGGTATTCTTGCCTGCAGTATACCATGGACAGAGGAGCCTGGCAAGCTGTAGTCTGTGGTGTCGCAAAAGAGTCAGACGCAACTTCGGGACTGAACAACAAAATGGCCTTGGAAGTCACTTAAGTATTTTGCCTCTTGATTCCTTCTTTGGTAAAATTTAGATTCTGAGATCTATTTTTCAAAGGTTTGGCATGTAAAATGACAGAAAGCCTGTAAAATTTTCATTGAAAAGCCAAAAAGAGGAGAAATGATGTACAGGTTTTTCCTGTTTTG
>NW_011382990.1:0-643 GCF_000754665.1 Bison bison bison
CAAATAATGCTTCAGTGTATAGATATACCTCAACTGCAAATTGAACTCAAACATCTGGAACTTTCCTTAACTCTGCTTTAATGGCATTTTACCTTCCTGTCTCCGTCCACTCTAACTGGTCAGTCTTTCTTTTAATATATGTGAATGGACTATTATGCTAAGTAGGCCCACAGGGTTCACAAATGAAAACAAGGTCCCTCCTTCAAGTAGCTCTCAGTCCACTTGGCAAAGGGAGTGGGACATTAGGAAAGTCTTTCCAGAGGTGTCATCTAAGCAAGTAACAAAGTCAGAGAAAATGGTTTCCCAGGTATGAGGACTAGCAGTACATATCCAGTCACGGAAGAGTGAGAAAACATAGCCCATTCAGGGAATCATAAATAGTTCAGGATGGCTGGGATATCAAGTGTCAAGAGTTGAGGTGTGAAAGACTGGCAGGAGCTGAATCACGAAAGACCTTGCATGTTGGGGAAGGGAGTTTAGACTTTATCCTGAAAGCAAATGAAGCCATAGAAAGCCTATAAGCAGGGGCTTGACATCAGATTTCTATTTTAGCATGACTGGTCTAGACTACAGAGGTTCGGGAAGGTCAGATAAGAAGGCCACTGAGGTTATTCAGGCACTAAGAATGCAGGGCCTAATCTAA
>NW_011382991.1:0-524 GCF_000754665.1 Bison bison bison
CTCGATAAAGGACGGAAATGGTATGGACCTAACAGAAGCAGAAAGTATTAAGAAGAGATGGCAAGAATACACAGAAGAACTGTACAAAGAAGTTATTCACGACCCAGATAATCACGATGGTGTGATCACTGAACTAGAGCCAGACATTGTGGAATATAAAGTCAAGTGGGGCTTAGAAAGCAGCATTATGAACAAAGCTAGTGGAGGTGATGGAATTCCAGTTGAGCTATTTCAAATCTCAAAGGATGATGCTGTGAAAGTGCTGCACTCAATATGCCAGCAAATTTGGAAAACTCAGCAGTGGCCACAGGACTGGAAAAGCTGAGTTTTCATTCCAATCCCAAAGAAAGGCAATGCAAAAGAGTGCTCAAACTACCACAGAATTGCACACATCTCGCACACTAGTAAGGTAATGCTCAAAATTCTCCAAGCCAGGCTTCAGCAATACATGAACTGTGAACTTCCTGATGTTCAAGCTGGTTTTAGAAAAGGCAGAGGAACCAGAGACCAAATTGCCAACATCT
>NW_011382992.1:0-529 GCF_000754665.1 Bison bison bison
CGACTCCATGAATTGCAGCACGCCAGGCCTCCCTGTCCATCACCAACTCCTGGAGTTTCACTCAAACTCATGTGCATTTGAGTTGGTGATGCCATCCAGCCATCTCATCCTCTGTCATCCCCTTCTCCTGCCCCCAATCCCTCCCAGCATCAGGATCTTTTCTAATGAGTCAACTCTTCGCATGAGGTGGCCAAAGTACTAGAGTTTCAGCATCATTCCCTCCAAAGAAATCCTAGGGCTGATCTCCTTCAGAATGGACTGGCTGGATCTTCTTGTAGTCCAAGGGACTCTCAAGAGTCTTCTCCAACACCACAGTTCAAAAGCGTCAATTCTTCGGCGCTCAGCTTTCTTCACAGTCCAACTCTCACATCCATACATGACCACTGGAAAAACCATAGCCTTCGCTAGACGGACATTTGTTAGTAAAGTAATATCTCTGCTTTTCAATATGCTGTCTAGATTGGTCATAACTTTCCTTCCAAGGAGTAAGCGTCTTTTAATTTCATGGCTGCAATCACCATCTTCAGTG
>NW_011382993.1:0-815 GCF_000754665.1 Bison bison bison
AAATAATCTTGCAAGAGAAATATAGACAAACAGGAAAAGCATAGTTGTCAATATATTAACCTAGAGATGCTTCAAATATTGTTTAAGAAATATGAAAGTTTCATGGAGTATTTCACATGAAGGAATTATTTCCTCTTAAAAGTCAAAAGGGCTTCCCTGGTGGCTCAGAGGTTAAAGCATCTGCCTGCAATGCAGAAGACCTGGGTTTGATCCCTGAGTCAGAAAGATCCCCTGGAGAAGGAAATGGCAACCCACTCCAGTATTCTTGCCCGGAGAATCCCATGGATGGAGGAGCCTGGTGGTCTACAGTCCACGGGGTCGCAAAGAATCAGATACTACTGAGCAACTTAACTAACTTAAAAGTCAAAAAGTCAAAAATGAGTCCACTCATAAAAATGATTTGTTCTTCAGTTTTATCATGAATTACCTGACTAAAGGATGATTACTTATTGTATTATTCCTTCAAAATTATAGCACATTGTTCACTTTCCAGATTTTTATTTAATTGATATTTATTTAACATTGACTCTGTGCCAGCACTGCAAAACCCACCCACACACCCTACACCAATTTTGTGATTTCATTAGAAACCACTTAATCAAGCAAATTCTATAGTTACCTCTATTTTACATCCTAAATTGGCACATTATATGTCACCCTACTTAACACTATTAAGATTATCTCTTTTTTAAAATTCTTGATAAATATAATTCCTTGCTTCCTCACAAAATAATTTAAATTATATAAAAACTGGAACTTTGTCTAATTTATCACTGTATTCTTAGCTCATAGAAGAATATTAGTACTAGATAGTC
>NW_011382994.1:0-712 GCF_000754665.1 Bison bison bison
TTTTAGAAAAGGCAGAGGAACCAGAGACCAAATTGCCAACATCTGCTGGATCATGGAAAAGCAAGAGAGTTCCGAAAAACCTCTATTTCTGCTTTATTGCCTATGCCACAGCCTTTGCCTGTGTGGATCACATAAACTGTGGAAAATTCTGAAAGAGATGGGAATACCAGACCACCTGACCTGCCTCTTGAGAAACCTGTATGCAGGTCAGGAAGCCACAGTTAAAACTGGATATGGAACAACAGACTGGTTCCAATTAGGAAAAGGAGTACGTCAAGGCTGTATGTTCTCACCCTGCTGATTTTACTTCTATGCAGAGTACATCATGACAAACCCTGGACTGGAAGAAACAAAAGTTGGAAAGAAGATTGCTGGGAGAAATGTCAATAACCTCATATATGCAGATGACACCACCCTTATGGCAGAAAGTGAAGAGGAACTGAAAAGTCTCTTGATGAAATGAAAGTGGAGAGTGAAAATGAAGATCATGGCATCGGGTCCCATATACTTCATGGGAAATAGATGGGGAAACAGTGGAAAGAGTGTCAATTTTTGTTTTGTTTTGTTTTGTTTTGTTTTTTTGGGGGGGGTGTTGATGGGGCAGGGCTCCAAAAACACTGCAGATGATGACTGCAGGTATGAAATTAAAAGACGCTTACTTCTTGGAAGGAAAATTATGACCAACCTAGATAGCATATTCAAAAGCAGAGAC
>NW_011382995.1:0-716 GCF_000754665.1 Bison bison bison
AACATTTTATTTTTATAAATAGTAATTTTACTGACAATGTTTTGGCAACATTAATAAAACAATAAATTTTACCTGAAAGAACAAGCAAAGTAGACAAGGAAATTCACCAAAAGCAATAACAAAATAGTCATCTTGACAGATATTCAATACATTTGTAAAAAAAACAAACTGCCGTTGCCTGAAAAAAATATAGAGATATCAAAAAGAAAAAGAGAGGAAGCTCCTGAAAGAACTCAACTCAGTATTAACTATCTTTGTTCTGCAGGCACAGAAACTTACTCAAGTTAATTTTACGAAGCAAAGCCCTGATGTTATTATCTCTTTTCAGGTTTGTGTGTGTGTGTGTGTGTGTGTGTGAGTGTGTGTGTGTGCGAAAATCTAGGAACTTTAGGCTGGACAGGGAAGACGAGTGTAGAGACTTAAAGTGTCTTTAAGGAGGAGAAGGAAAAGGAGAGGTGTGAGGATTTCATTGTGTGGTTTGAACAGCATTGGGGAAGCTCAAACAAGGGATGTAGCAATGCTCTTCTTCTGGGAAGAGCATTCCCAGAAGAAGAGCATTTGCAAAGTCTTTGGATTGGGAAGAAATTGAATTTGCTTAGGGAAAGCAAGGCCAGTGTTGTCAAAAACAGGGCAGCAGTGGGGAAAATAGTAGAGTAGAATGACAGAGAATGGAAGAGAAGAAGTAGTCAGGGACCATATCACTGGAAACTTCTCAT
>NW_011382996.1:0-502 GCF_000754665.1 Bison bison bison
GCGGAAGGTGTCGCGCGGCTCAGCTGGCGATTATCAGGCAGAGGGAGCGGGCAGGTTCCCGTGGCTCAGCTGGCGATTATCAAGCAGATGAGAGGACAGGTGTCCAGTGGCTCAGCTGGCGATTATCAAGCAGATGAGTGGGCAGGTGACGCGTGGCTCAGGTGGTGATTATAAAGCAGATGAGCAGGAAGGTGTCGCGCGGCTCAGTTGGCGATTACCAGGCAGAGGAGCAGGCAGGTGTCGCGCGGCTCAGCTGGCGATTATCAGCAGATGAGCGGGCAGGTGTCACGGGGCTCAGCTGGCGATTATCAAGCAGATGAGCGGGCAGGTGTCCCGCGGCTCAGCTGGCGATTATCAAGCAGATGACCGGGCAGGTGCCGTGGGGCTGAGCTGGTGATTATCAAGCAGATGAGCGGGCAGGTGTCACGCGGCTCAGCTGGTGATTATCAAGCAGATGAGCGGGCAGGTGTCGCGCGGCTCAGCTGGCGATTATCTGTCACAT
>NW_011382997.1:0-446 GCF_000754665.1 Bison bison bison
TGGCTGCTCTAGAGCAGCTGGGGGAATGTTTTCATCCTCCCCATGTCTCTTCCTCAATGAAAGCCTCTCAACAACCTTCCTATCTGTCCCAGGCTCCACCTCTGACCACTGCTGTATTCAAACCTCAGGATTTCTTCCCACTCTTGGCGTTGATTCTTGATCTCCATTCATCCATCTTTCTATCCAATAAGCTTTTGCTGAGCACCACTTTATAAGAAGTTAATTATAGAAGAGTCAATGAAGTTGGGAATGATACCGCTCTGCACTATCTCGTCACTCAGACCTAGGGAAAAGAGGAAATAGATCAACTCACTAATTTCAGGGGTCTGAGTCTTGCCATCTTTGTTCTTGCTGACTACCTTTGTGTGTCAAGCACTGGCAGGGTATTAAGATAAAGAAGACATCAATTAGCAAATTGCAAATGAGGACCAATTAATTGGGGTTGA
>NW_011382997.1:4800-4916 GCF_000754665.1 Bison bison bison
AGGAAAGACATCGATGCAAGGAATGTGTTAGTCGGACGGACTGAAGCCTGCCAGGTTCCTCTGACCATGGGATTCTCCAGGTGAGAATACTGGAGTGGGTAGCCATTCCCTTCTCC
>NW_011382998.1:0-352 GCF_000754665.1 Bison bison bison
AGTTCGTGGGTCAGTGGGAGGGTGAGGAGCGGCAGAGGGCTAGGTGCCTTCCTGAGGAAGCAATTTGTGCAAGATTGGAAAGGTGGGTAGAATCTGACATTTGTAAAATACAAATTCTAACGAAGAACAGCCTTATAGCATTATGCAAACACGTTGTGCTGGAGAGACATTTAAGCTAGGACAGATTATTGACAAAGGAAATTTAGTCAGAGATCCCTTAGAAAGACTACCATGTTTGGGGAAACTCAACTTTGAGTCATTTAGGATTAAAATCCTAGGACAGAGAGTCTCTTATCTGCTCACACTACAGTGAGAAGTGCAGCTTTGTGGCTTGTGAGACATTTCTAACCAT
>NW_011382998.1:4910-5284 GCF_000754665.1 Bison bison bison
CTGCCTCCTGCCCTCTCTCCAGAGCAGCTGGACCCCTCCTTCCTCCCCAGCTTTGCCTTGATTATACCTAATGTCCACCCTTACTAGACTGGCGCCCCACCTAGTGACAGCGCTTCCCTGCTTCTGCAGAAACAGTGATCATGCACAAATGAACAAGAGTAGTGACCGCTGCCGCGTGTACGCTTAACAAAATGCCCCTTCACTCTACGTGATAGCCTCCAACACCCACAACTTCATAAAGTTGGATGAGACAATTGAGGCTGAGGGTTTAAACTTAATATTTGAGCTGGGATTTGCACATGCATGGCCTGCCTGCCACCAAAATCTGACTCCTTCTGCTGCACCCCTTGGTTTTTCTTTATCACTGTGGGGGT
>NW_011383000.1:0-785 GCF_000754665.1 Bison bison bison
GCCGGGGAGGCATTCCACTCTGGACAAAGGTCATGAGGAAGGAGGCTCGGCATACGCAAATGCGGGATCGAGCCTCAGGAGTCCACCCGGATATTCTCGAGCATCTCCCCCCAAAAGACCGGAGTCTGCCTACTGTAATGCTTTGTGCTCTCACCTCTGATTTCACTGGGGGCTGTCCCCCACCAGCATCTCGCTCTCTCTGTCAAAGTGTTAACTTACAGCTCCAATTCATAAAGTTCCTTGTCATTCTTCCCTTTAACTTCCATCTGAGTCTCCATGTGGAGTGCGGAACCCACCAGGCTTACTAATTATGCCTGGGCTGCTAAGACCCACTCGAGAAGGTGTCTAGGGTGAGGCACCTTTCGCTATTCGAGAGGGCGCCTGCGGCCTACGTAAGTGGTGCAAACTTCTTGTCTTGAAGTTTGATTGGTCTTCCGCGTAAACCAAGCTACTCAGTCTCTTTTCTCCACCGAATTTTCCTACTGAGCTCTCCTCATACTATTATTCTTGACATCTCTGATTAGCATATAAATAGTCGCCTAGGCCATCTCTCTTTCGAATACCCTGGATCAGTTGGGGCTGGTCCCCGGCAGGTGGCGACCGAACAGGGACCTCAGGAGGCAATACTCAAAGAGCTGAGCAGACACGAACCACGCAATCAGCAGGCAATTAGCATGGAGCTCATCAGTGACGAATCATGATGCTCAACTGGCAATAATCAAGCACGTGACCAGGCAGGAATCACGCAGCTCAGCTGGCAAGTGTCAAGCAGATGAGCCGACAGG
>NW_011383001.1:0-525 GCF_000754665.1 Bison bison bison
TGGAAATCCGCTTTGCCTCTCGAGGTGTTCCCGGGGAGACAGGCCACTTGTCGAGTGGTATTTGGAACCTGGGGGTCTTTTCCCGACGATGCACGGACGAGTCACTGCCCCTTCGTGTTGACTTCATTCACAGGGTGGAGTTCGAAGAGGTGTCCGGGCATCGGGTTCTTATCAAGAGGGGACCGGGAAATCGGGGTCCTTTGGAATGTGGGACCACCCACGAGGCCACGTCTGGAATGTCGTTGTGAGACCGGCCTCATCCTGAGGTGCGACTGGAGGTCGGGAACCCCTTCTAGACAAAGCAGGGGAGTCGACCCTCCTGTCCAGATCAGGAGGGTAGAAGTGGCTCTGAGGAAGTGGTGCCGGAAAACCTCAGTGTTCCTCTCGAGGGAGACCGGGATGCCGGGGAACTTTGTGGGTCGCACCAGGGTGCCAAGTACCGTTTCGACCTCCTATACCTAACGTGGGACTTCTCCTGAGACGCTGTAGCGGGAAAGGGCTTCATCTTGCGATGACGAGTGAACC
>NW_011383002.1:0-540 GCF_000754665.1 Bison bison bison
GATGAGCCGGCAGGAATCACGCAGCTCAGCAGGCCCTGATCACGTGACTCTGCAGGCACTGATCACGTGGCTGATCAAGTCCAGATCACGTGACTGAGCATGCACTGATCACGTGGCTATCATGCACTGATGACGGGACTGCACATGCACTGATGACGTGGCTGATCGGGCACTCATCACATGGCTCATCATGCACTGATCACCTGTTGATCAGGCAATGATCAGTGACTGACAGGCGCTGATCATGGAACTGTGCAAGCACTTATCACGTGGCTATCCTGCACTGATCACGTAACTGCGCATGCACTGATGACGTGGCTGTTCGGGCACTGATCACGTGTTTATCAGGCAGTGATCAGTGACTGACAGGCGCTGATCAGGGGACTGTGCACGCACTGATCAGGTGGCTGATCAGGAACTGACCACCTGACCGCGCATGCAGTGATCACGTGGCTGGTCGTTCACTGACCACGTGTTTACATACGGTGATCAAGTGACTGAGAGGCGCTGATCACGTGACTGTGCCGTCAGGGATCACGT
>NW_011383003.1:0-542 GCF_000754665.1 Bison bison bison
GTCAGGAAGCAACAGTTAGAACTGGACATGGAACAACAGACTGGTTCCAAATAAGAAAAGGAGTACGTCAAGGCTGTATATTATCACCCTGTTTATTTAACTTATATGCAGAGTACATCATGAGAAACGCTGGACTGGAAGAAGCACAAGCTGGAATCAAGACTGCCGGGAGAAATATCAGTAACCTCAAATATGCAGATGACACCACTCTTACAGCGAGAAAGTGAAGAGGAACTAAAAGCTTCTTGATGAAAGTGAAAGTGGAGAGTGAAAAAGTTGACTTAAAGCTCAACATTCAGAAAACAAAGATCATGGCATCCGGTCCCATCACTTCATGGGAAATAGATGGGGAAACAGTGGAAACAGTGTCAGACTTTATTTTTCTGGGCTCCAAAATCACTACAGATGGTGACGGCACCCATGAAATTAAAAGACGCTTACTCCTTGGAAGGAAAGTCGTGACCAACCTAGATAGCATATTCAAAAACAGAGACACTACTTTGCCAACAAAGGTTCGTCTAGTCAAGGCTATGGTTTTTCCT
>NW_011383004.1:0-566 GCF_000754665.1 Bison bison bison
AGAAATACAAAGAATCATAAGAGACTACTATCAGCAATTATATGCCAATAAAATGGACAATGTGGAAGAAATGGACAAATTTTTAGAAAAGTACTTTTCAAAACTGAACCAGGAAGAAATAGAAAATCTTAACAGAACCATCACAAGCACAGAAATTGAAACTGTAATCAGAAATCTTCCAGCAAATAAAAGCCCAGGTCCAGATGGCTTCACAGCTGAATTCTACCAAAAATTTAGAGAAGAGCTGACATCTATCATACTCAAACTCTTCCAGAAAATTGCAGAGGAAGGTAAACTTCAAAACTCATTCCACAAGGCCACCATCACCTTAATACCAAAACCTGACAAACATGCCACACAAAAAAAGAAAACTACAGGCCAATATCACTGATGAACATAGATGCAAAAATCCTTAACAAAATTCTAGCAATCAGAATCCAACATCACATTAAAAAGATCATACACCATGACCAAGTGGGCTTTATCCCAGGGATGCAAGGATTCTTCAATATCCACAAATCAATCAATGTAATACACCACATTAACAAAATTAGAAAAAATAAAAA
>NW_011383005.1:0-582 GCF_000754665.1 Bison bison bison
GTCTGGGGAGGCCTTACAAATAGCTGTGAAAAGAAGAAAAGCAAAAAGCAAAGGAGAAAAGGAAAGATATAAACATCTGAATGCAGAGTTCCAAAGAATAGCAATAAGAGATAAGAAAGCCTTCTTCAGCGATCAGTGCAAAGAAATAGAGGAAAACAACAGAATGGGAAAGACTAGGGATCTCTTCAAGAAAATCAGAGATACCAAAGGAATATTTCATGCAAAGATGGGCTCGATAAAGGACAGAAATGGTATGGACCTAACAGAAGCAGAAGATATTAAGAAAAGATGGCAAGAATACACAGAAGAACTGTACAAAAAAGATCTTCATGACCCAGATAATCACGATGGTGTGATCACTGATCTAGAGCCAACGTCTTGGAATGTGAAGTCAAGTGGGCCTTAGAAACCATCACTACGAACAAAGCTAGTGGAGGTGATGGAACTCCAGTGGAGTTATTTCAAATCCTGAAAGATGATGCTATGAAAGTGCTGCACACAATGTGCCAGCAAAATTGGAAAACTCAGCAGTGGCCACAGGACTGGAAAAAGTCAGTTTTCATTCCAATCCCAAAGAAAGGA
>NW_011383006.1:0-552 GCF_000754665.1 Bison bison bison
TCAGCTGGCGAATCATGGTGCTCAGCTGGCAGTAATCAAGCAGCTGAACAGGCAGGTATCACACGGCTCAGCTGGCAATTGTCAAGCAGATGAGCAGGCAGGTATCATGCAGCTCAGCTGCCAATTATCAAGCAGATGAGCAGGCAGGAATCACGCAGCTCAGCAGGCCCTGATCATGTAACTGAGCACGCTCTGTTCACGTGGCTGATCATACACTGATCACGTGACTAATCATGCACTAATCACATGGCTGATAATGAACTGATCACGTGACTGAGCATGCAGGCATCACGTGTCTGAATGCTGCTGATCATGTGACTGATCATGCGCTGATCTTATGTCTATCATGCACTGATTATGTGTCTCAGGAGGAAAAAACCAAAGGGGTGAGCAGGTACGAATCACGCAGGCTGCAGGCAATAATCATGGAGCTCAGCTGTGGTGAATCATGCTGCTCAGCTGGCAATAATCAAGCAGATGAGCAGACATTAATCACACTGTTCAGCTGGCAATTGTCAAGCAGATGAGCAGGCAGGAATACGCAGCTCAGGT
>NW_011383007.1:0-609 GCF_000754665.1 Bison bison bison
ATAACCAACAAGTCACAGAAGAAATCAAAAAGAAATCAAAATATGCATAGAAACGAATGAAAATGAAAACACAACAACCCAAAACCTATGGGATTCAGTAAAAACAGTGCTAAGGAGAAGGTTCATGGCAATACAAGCTTACCTTAAGAAACAAGAGAAAAGTCAAATAAATAACCTAACTGGACACCTAAAGCAATTAGAAAAAGAAGAAATGCAGAACACCAGGGTTAGGAGAAGGAAAAAAAATCATAAAAATTAGGGCAGAAATAAATGAAAGAGAAACAGGAGACTATAGCAAAAATCAACAAAACTAAAAGCATGTTCTTTGAGAAGATAAATAAAATTGACAAACCATTAGCCAGACTCATCAAGAAACAAAGGGAGAAAAATCAAATCAACAAAATTAGAAATGAAAATGGAGAAATCACAATAGACAACACAGAAATACAAAGGATCGATCATAAGAGACTACTATCAGCAATGATATGCCAATAAAATGGACAATGTGGAAGAAATGGACAAATTCTTAGAAAAGTATAACCTTCCAGGAAGGTTATATAAACTGAACCAGGAAGAAATAGAAAATCTTAACAGACCCATGACAAGCAC
>NW_011383008.1:0-639 GCF_000754665.1 Bison bison bison
ATCGTTCCTTTAAACATACAAAGATAATAGCCTCAAATAATACACCTCCACTAATAGTTTTAAATATTTAAATATTTGAATTATTTCCTCATGTAACAATATATTATATATCCACACCATATACTCCTTTAAGTGCTTCAGGATTTCTCTCTGGTTCCAAGTTGCTAGGGGAACTTAAAACTTAAATTTGTTACACTTAAAATGTCTTAATATCCAGCTCTTCTCAACTTGAGAAGAATAGAAAAATATTTCAGCAGCATATTATCTTAATTTTAAAGTCAGTTTTAGCTACCTATGTTAACACAGTTAAACTGTCACTATATTTTAAAAATATATATTTCCTATAATAATTGAAATTTATGGAGTGCCTTACTCAAAACAGAGACTTCTTTTTCTCCTGCCAGACGGTCAGCTAGTGAAGCAGATCTTTGAAAAAGCCATCACATTTTACAGGTGCTTGGAGTTTTGGAACCCTGGTGGTGTCAGTTTTTCTGAGAAGCCAGCAATCACAGGCAGAAATGATATGGCGCTAATGCGATTATCTTCTAGCTTGTGGTGGCAGAAGCATGGGTGGTAGTTCTGGCTAGTCTTTTCTATCACCTGATAGTAGGTCTTAGTATGTGGCAAGAGGGGAAAATT
>NW_011383009.1:0-522 GCF_000754665.1 Bison bison bison
CTGGGGAGGCCTTACAAATAGCTGTGAAAAGAAGAGAAGCGAAAAGGAAAGATATAAGCATCTGAATGCACAGTTCCAAAGAATAGCAAGGAGAAATCAGAGAGCCTTCCTCAGCGATCAATGCAAAGAAATAGAGGAAAACAACAGAATGGGAAAGACTAGAGATCTCTTCAAGAAAATTAGAGATACCAAGGGAATATTTCGTGCAAAGATGGGCTCGATAAAGGACAGAAATGGTATGGACAGAAATGGACCTAACAAAAGCAGAAGATACTAAGAAGAGGTGACAAGAATACACAGAAGAACTGTACAAAAAGATCTCCATGACCCAGATAATCGCAATGGTGTGATCAGTCACCTACAGCCAGATATCCTGGAAGGTGAAGTCAAGTGGGCCTTAGAAAGCATCACTACAAACAAAGCTAGTGGAGGTGATGGAATTCCAGTTGAGCTATTTCAAATCCTGAAAGATGATGCACTGAGCTATGGAATTCCAATTGAGCTATTTCAAATCCTGAAAGT
>NW_011383010.1:0-560 GCF_000754665.1 Bison bison bison
TGACAAAAACATATATAACTGTTTGCTCAGTGTTTTCATAGGCATTATTTACTTTAGCCTTCATAACCACCCCACAGACCAGGTTTTATTATTCCCTCTTTTATGGATAAGGAAACAGGCTCAAAGAGGTGAAGTGCTTGTTGAATGTCACAGAGCTAATAAATCAATAAATGTGGGACATGGCCTGGGTTTTTGATTCCACGTTCAATGTTTGTTCTCCTCCCCCACAGCTGTATTCAGAATAGAGAAGTTATGAGGAAGTTATGTTTCAGTGGTTGGCAGTAAAGTAGGTGCTTCAGGAATAACATGTCTAAAAGATTTGGGGTTTGTCTAGAAAGGGGATTATGTGGGGAGAGTTGGTGAAAATCACATGTAGACCACCATCTGTTTACCAGGTCATGAGGCTTCCCATATTATTATATGTTAATATCTCACCTGGGATTGATCAACAGTCACGTGGAGAGCTGTACTTTAAGAGGTATCTCACTGGGTTAGATTTTACATGAAGATCTTGTCTAATATTCTCAACAACCTGGTAGTCTTAAAAATTCACAGAACAG
>NW_011383011.1:0-537 GCF_000754665.1 Bison bison bison
GTCGTAACTCGAGAATCCCGCCGCAACTCGAGAAAACCCACGTGGTTCCCCCGTCATCGCAAGATGAAGCCCTTTCCCGCTACAGCGCCTCAGGAGAAGTCCCACGTGAGGATTTGGAGGTCGAAACGGTACTTGGCACCCTTGATGCGCCCCCACAAAGTTCCCCGGCATCCCGGTCTCCCTGGAGAGGAACACCGAGGATTTCCGGCACCACTTCCTCTGAGCCCCTTCTACCCTCCTGATCTCCACAGGAGGGTCGACTCCCCTGCTTGATCTGGAAGGGGTTCCCGACCTTCCGGTCGCAAATCAGGATGAGGCCGGTCTCACGACGACATTCCAGACGTGGCCTCGTGGGTGCTTCCACGTTGCGAAGCTACCCCGATTTCCAGGTACCCCTCTTGATAAGAACCCGATGCCCGGACACCTCTCCGAACTCCACCCTGTGAATGAAGTCAACACGAAGGGGCAGTGACTCGCCCGTGCGTCGTCCGGAAAAACCCCCAGGTTCCAAAATCCAGCTCGACAAGTGGCCTCTTC
>NW_011383012.1:0-531 GCF_000754665.1 Bison bison bison
TCTCATTTCAGACTCCGATCACAGGGTCCCTGCAGACTTGGGACTCCTCTTGTTTGAGGCATGAAACTCCGCTTGCCTCTCGAGGTGTCCCCGGGGAGAGAGGCCGCTTGTCGAGCTGTATTTGGAACGTGGGTGTTTTTAAGGACGATGCACGGGCGAGTCACTGCCCCTTCGTGTTGACTTCATTCACAGGGTGGAGTTCGAAGAAGTGTCCGGGCATCGGGTCCTTGTCAAGAGGGGACCGGGAAATTGGGGTCGTTCGGAATGTGGAACCACCCACGAGGCCAAGACTGGAATGTCGTTGTAAGACCGGCCTCATCCTGAGGTGCAAGCGGAAGGTCGGGAACCTCTTCCAGACAAAGCAGGGGAGTCAACCCTCCTGTCCAGATCAGAAGGGTAGAAGGGGCTCAGAGGAAATGGTGCCGGAAAACCTCGGTGTTCCTCTTGAGGGAGACCGTGATGTCGGGGAACTTTGTGGGGCGCATCAAGGGTGCCAAGTACCGTTTCAACCTCCAATTCCTAACGTGGGAC
>NW_011383013.1:0-522 GCF_000754665.1 Bison bison bison
TCATGTGCCTCTGGGGCAATAATCAAAGAGCTGAGTAGGCACGAATCACACAATCAGCAGGCAATAATCATGGAGCTCAGCTGGACGAATCATGGTGCTCAGCTGGCAATAATCAAGCAGCTGAGAAGGCAGGAATTACGCAGCACAGCTGGCAATTGTCAAGCAGATGACAGGCAGGAATCATGCAGCTCAGCTGGCAATTGTCAAGCAGATGTGCAGACAGGAATCACGCAGCTCAGCAGGCCCTGATCACGTGACTGAGCACGCACTGCTCACATGGTTGATAATTCACTGATCAAGTGACTGATCATGCAATGATCACGTGGCAATCATGCAGTGATCACGTGGCTGATCATGCTCTGATCACGTGACTCATCATGCACTTATCACTTGTCTATCATGCACTGATCACTAGAATGCGCAGGCACTGATCATGTAAATGATTATGCACTGATCACGTGGCTATCATGCAGTGATCACGTGGCTGATCATGCAATGATCACGTGACTGAACATGCACTGA
>NW_011383014.1:0-648 GCF_000754665.1 Bison bison bison
AAAAAAAAATCCTTTGCTTTTCTCTCAAAGCCATCAAACTCACAAAATTTTTAATCTATAAAAACAAAAGCTGGTCTCAAAACTCCAAAGAGAGCGTGGCAGGACCACTGACAAGGTAGCTGTGACAATCTGACCTCGGTGGAAGTGTGAGAAAACTGTAGTGAGAAACAACAGACCCTCAGAGGGTTCACACTACTACCTAGGGCAAAGAGGCAGAATTAGTCTTAAATAGAAAAGCCATTATCTTGACAGTCATGACAGAGACATCTTCTAATTCTAAAAATAAAGTAAGCAGACATAAGATAATGGAAAGGATACCAGGATATCATGCTGGTGTTTAAAAATGGATGAAAATATATTTGTTTTTTTTAAGATTTCAGAAAATGTGACAGTATTGTTTTCAGAACTTTGTGTGGTCATTGGTAGGAGTGCGCCCTCTAGTGACTCTAGCAGTGACTTGCAAGTGAATAGGCACCTAGTTCAGCTCAGTTCAGTTCAGTCCAGTTCAGTCGCTCAGTCGTGTCCGGCTCTTCGTGACCCCATGAATTGCAGCACGCCAGGCCTCCTTGTTCATCACCAACTCCCGGAGTTCACTCAGACTCACGTCCACTGAGTCGGTGATGCCATCCAGGCATCTCATCCTCTGTC
>NW_011383015.1:0-542 GCF_000754665.1 Bison bison bison
GTAATCTTTAACCTCAGAGATGTTCTGGGAGCTAGAGCTCCATCTAGCTTCCGAACTTTCGATTCCTAGCGAGGCTAGACACTTTCTTGACTACCAATCCAAGTTTGGGACCTAAGCCACAGTACACAGTAACAGTATAGATCACAAGTCCCTTGAAAGTCTATGATCCGATAGATTAGGTTAGTACTTCTAATTCCCAAGGAGTTATGAAAATGGTCAAAGAGACCGAAAAGTTTGACCGAGAAAGGAGAGTTCGGTCCACACGCTTTGCCCATTTCTGTTCGGTTCCCGAAGGAGACATTGGGTGCCTCTTGGCATTGGCAGGTCGGTATAACGCCCCGACAGGTTTCTGCCATAAGCCGTATGAGATCACTGTGGAACCGCAGAGCAGGGCTCCTTACTTGTTTCACGCAGGGCATGCCATTCATTCACACAAGCACATGGTTGAGTTAGTAAAGCACAGCAGAAAACGTGTTCGCTAAGAGAACAAAGAACTAAAGCTCCAAGCATCCTTACCTTGTCCTGAAGGATCCCGGACGAGC
>NW_011383016.1:0-547 GCF_000754665.1 Bison bison bison
CAGACTGAAAATGTGCATTTCCCAGATGACCAGTTTAACAGGATTCAAGTCAGTAATAACACTCAACGTAGCCACATGTCAATGCAGATTCCCACTAGGTAACTTCAGAAGCTTCTGTGCAGGCCTGTCTTCAGCCTCTGCTTTCCATTCATAAATTGTGTTCATTCAATCAGCAGACAGTATGAAATATAGGCAATGGGTAGGCACTCAAGGAAGATGATGAAGACTGTAAGAACAAAGTATCTTTCCAGGGCAAGGGACAGACAACACCACAGGTTGGTGATAAGATGGAGGAAGTTGGAGAGGAGAATCGAGGACAGATTTCAGATCTAGCTTCTGGACATTTAGGGTGATGGCAGCTGCCCAGACCTGGCTGCAGGCCTTGCGGAGATATTTCCAAGTGTAATAATAAATTAATGTGGTCTCTGTCCTCTATGAGCTTTTAAAACCTTAAAGCCTCAGCCTATGATACTATACCAAGTATAGAGTCATAGCTTAGAAATTCAAGAGATATTAATTTAGGAAGGGTGTGTGAGACTTGTAGGAG
>NW_011383017.1:0-690 GCF_000754665.1 Bison bison bison
CCTCTGTCATCCCCTTTTCCTCCTGCCCTCAATCTTTCCCAGCATCAGGGTATTTTCAAATGAGTCAGCACTTCCCAACAGGTGGTCAAAGTACTGGAATTTCAGCTTCAACGTCAGTCCTTCCAATGAACACCCAGGATTGATCTCCTTTAGGATGGACTGGTTGGATCTCCTTGCAGTCCAAGGGACTCTCAAGAGTCTTCTCCAACACCACAGTTCAAAAGTATTAATTCTCCAGCACTCAGCTTTCTTTATAGTCCAACTCTCACATCCATACATGACCACTGGAAAAACCAGAGCCTTGACTAGATGGACCTTTGTTGACAAAGTAATGTCTCTGCTCTTGAATATGCTGTCTATGTTGGTCACAACTTTCCTTCCAAGGAGTAAGTGTCTTTTAATTTCATGGCTTCAATCACCATCTGCAGTGATTTTGGAGCCCAGAAAAATAAAGTCAGCCACTGTTTCCACTATTTCCCTATCTATTTGCCATGAAGTGATGGACCAGATGCCATGATCTTAGTTTTCTGAATGTTGAGCTTTAAACCACTTTTTCACTCTCCTCTTTCACTTTCATCAAGAGGCTCTTTAGTTCTTCTTTATTTTCTGCCATAAGGGTGGTGTCATCTGCATATCTGTAGGTTATTGATATTTCTCCTGGCAATCTTCATTCCAGCTTGTGCTTCCTCC
>NW_011383018.1:0-624 GCF_000754665.1 Bison bison bison
CCGGACACCTCTCCGAACTCCACCCTGTGAATGAAGTCAACACGAAGGGGCAGTTTTTCCGTGCATCGTTCGGAAAAAACCCCAGGTTCCAAATACAGCTCGACAAGCGGCCTCTCTCCCTGGGGACATCTCGAGAGGCAAGAGGAGTTCCATGCCTCAACCCAAGACGAGGCCTGACTCTCCTGTCCCCAGTCTGCAGGGACCCTGCGATCGGAGTCTGAAATCAGAGGTACCTTGTGGTTCCTGCCTCAACTGGAGATGAGGCCCTCTTCAAATGCACCAAGCCCCGTGGAGTCCCGAGAGGCCCCTCCCACCTCCAGTTTCCCTGGTTTCTCAGAGCCACCATGAGAAGCCCCCTGAGGTCACCTGCACAAGTCGAGGGAACCCAGGGTTTCCTGCCTGAAGCCGGGAAAGACCTCGAGAGACCTTCTTCAACACGTCTCGAGGCCAGATTCCCCTACCATGGCTCGGGAGCAATGACGCGCTCCCCCTCGCCACTCGCATGGAGACCCGACTTCCCTGAAGCCCCAGGAGCGGCTCACTGACCTCGCCGTTGTACCTCGTGAGAAACCGCACACTGGGGCCGCCGCTCGAGAACAACCCCGAGATTCCCCCGTCATCGAG
>NW_011383019.1:0-929 GCF_000754665.1 Bison bison bison
CTCTAATGACAAGCCCACATCTTTAACAAACACTGATGATATAATTGCTGGTGACTCATGTCACCGAAAATGATATGGCAGGTTCTGAAAAAGAGACGAATTTAAACTGAGAACATCAAAACTGGGCTGGAGGTTTTCATGATTTTAATACAGTCTAAAATCTTTAGAAGTACAAAGGGATCTGATTTGCAAAATTCGAAATGACAGTGTTTAAAACAAAGCGAGGATTTTATTTTCATGGTTACCTATTCACCTATGGAACTAGAAGTCCACTCAAGTGATCCAAAGTTTGAAAGGAAGTACACCCAGGGCAGCCTTAATTTTGTTTAGAGTATCAGAAATTTCTTATGTAAATGAACAGCTGGCTGGACCAGTGCCGTTGCAGGAATTCTGGCAGTAACAATTGCAATGCTTACAGCAAGCGGCAGGACAGGACAGTGAGAACCATGTGACTTCAGATGTGAACTAGAACCTCTGAGAGCTACCATGCATTAACACGACAGAGGAAGTTGAGGCCTGTGGTCAAGGTCTGTCAGAAAGAAAACCTCTTCAACCAACCAAGGCTGTGACATCCTTATCCCCATAGTTAGCTGGAAAGCTGACCTTCGGGGGGCTCTTCATCTTCCTTTTTTTATTCTTTCTCTTCCTCTTCTTCACTATCCGTTTCAAACAAATAGTAATCTCCTCTCCTGACCACTAAGTAAAGCAAAATATGTACTTATTTCTTGGAAGAAATATGAGACAGTTGGGGGCATATTTATGAAATGCCCCCCAAAGACACATAAATTGTCCATCAAAGGCATCAGTGGGGAGGAGGAAACAGGAGATGAGGAGGCCTCACTCTGGGCTGAGCTACATGGTCTGTGGAGGCCATGGAGGGGACCTGGCTGCTGCTGGGTTCGTCTGGCATTTTCTTCCTCCCCACTGAT
>NW_011383020.1:0-529 GCF_000754665.1 Bison bison bison
TGATAATGCACTAAACACGTTGCAGATCACGCACTGATCACGTGGCTGATCATACACTGATCACGTGGCTGTTCATGCACTGATCACGTGGCTGATCATACACTGATCAAATTACTGTAATGCACGGATTACGTGCCTGATCATACACTGATCACGTGGCTGATCATACACTGATCAAATTACTGATAATGCACTGATTACGTGCCTGATAATGCACTGATTACGAAGCTGATCATACACTGATCACATGACTGTGCAGGCACTGATCACGTGGCTGATCATGCACTGATCTCGTGGCTGATCATACACTGATCACGTGGCTGATCATACACTAATCAAGTGGCTGATCATGCACTGATCACGTGGCTGATCATAAACTGATCACGTGACTTATCATGCACTGAGCAGGTGCCTGATCATGCACTGATCACGTACATGATCATGCACTGATCATTTGGCTGATCATACACTGATCACGTGACTGCACATGCACTGATCACTTGGCTGATCATGCACTGATCACGTGGCT
>NW_011383021.1:0-715 GCF_000754665.1 Bison bison bison
CCCAGGTTACAAACATTAAAGCTACTACTTACACCAATTATGTTAATCAATACACTGCCAGGGGACACAGCAGGTAAGGGATATGGAAACTTAGCAGCAAACAATGGCCCAACAAGTGAAAAACCATTCACCAATACAATTTCTAATCAATCTTTTAACTACTCAAAAGAATCTGTGTTTAGACAGTTTAGAACATCTCCTGCCTCTCACAGTTGGGAGGCTCTGAACAATCACATGTGGCCGGAAAAACCTACTCAGGCAGGCTAGAGGCTTTCCAAAGGAGTTTGTAGGTTAAACACTGTCACACCCAGGAATTATTAACTGGAACTGTAAGCTAACTCTTTTTTCAGAGAGAGGTAGTGGGGGAGAGCCCCATGTAAAGTCAGAGGTTTAGGTGAAAGCGCAAGCAGAAAGTAGGCAGACTCTGGTTTTGGGGGTATATGCTCGAGAATTTCCAGGGGGACTCCTGAAGCTCGATCCCGCCTTTGCGTATGCCGAGCCTCCTTCCTCATGACCTTTGTCATGGGCGGAGTTCCTCACTGGCTCCCAGCAGTGACAGAATTCCAGTTGAGCTATTCCAGATCCTGAAAGATGATGCTGTGGAAAGTGCTGCACTCAATATGCAATATGCAATATGAACTCAATATGCAATATGCCGGCTCACGGCAGTAGGGGAATCTGTCCTCGAGACGTGTTGAAGAAGGTCTCTCGAGGT
>NW_011383022.1:0-591 GCF_000754665.1 Bison bison bison
CTGTAATGAAATGGGTAAGCAGACTCTAATCAGGTGATTCAGCAGGCTCCTCCCTGGGGACTGAGCAGGCACTTATTATGCAGCTCAGCAAGCAAAAATCATGGAGCAGAGCAAGCAGAAATAACGCAGCTCAGCAAGCAAAAATCATGGAGCTGAGCAAGCAGGAATCACGCAGCTCAGCAGGCAATAATCATGAAGCTGAGCAAACAGGAATCACGAAGCTCAGCACACAGTAATCAAGGAGCCGAGCAGGCACGAATCACTCAGCTCAGCAGGCAATAATCCTGGAGCTGAGCAAGCAGGAATCACGCAGCTCAGCAGGCAATAATCAAGAAGCTGAGCAGGCAGGAATGACGCAGCTCAGCAGGCAATAATCAAGAAGTTGAGCACGCAGGAAAAACGCAGCTTAGCACGCAATAATCATGGAGCTGAGCAGACTGTAATGAAGTGGCTAAGCAGACTCTAATCACGTCACTCAGCCGGCTCCTAACCCGGTCTTAGCAGGCACTAATCACGCAGCTGAGCAGGGACTAATCACACAGCTGATCAGGCACGAGTCACGCAGCTGAGCAGGGATTAAGCATGCAGCTG
>NW_011383023.1:0-678 GCF_000754665.1 Bison bison bison
GTTTCCCCATCTATTTCCCATGAAGTGATGGGACCAGATGCCATGATCTTCGTTTTCTGAATGTTGAGCTTTAAGTCCAATTTTTTTAGTCTCCACTTTCACTTTCATCAAGAGGCTTTTGAGTTCCTCTTCACTTTCTGCCATAAGGGTGGTGTCATCTGCGTATCTGTGGTTATTGATATTTTTCCCAGCAATCTTGATTCCAGCTTGTGCTTCTTCCAGCCCTGCGTTTCTCATGATGTACTCTGCATATAAGTTAAATAAGCAGGGTGACAATATACAGCCTTGACGAACTCCTTTTCCTATTTGGAACCAGTCTGTTGTTCCATGTCCAGTTCTAACTGTTGCTTCCTAGCCTGCATACAGGTTTCTCAAAGGCAGGTCAGGTTGTCTGGTATTCCCATCTGTTGCAGAATTGTCCACAATTTATTGTGATCCACACAGTCAAAGGCTTTGGCATAGTCAATAAAGCAGAAATAGATGTTTTTCTGGAACTCTCTTGCTTTTTCCATGATCCAGCAGATGTTGGCAATTTGATCTCTGGTTCCTCTGCCTTTTCTAAAACCAGCTTGAACATCAGGAAGTTCACGGTTCATGTATTGCTGAAGCCTGGCTTGGAGAATTTTAAGCATTACTTTACTAGTGTGTGAGATGAGTGCAATTGTGCGGTAGTTGAGC
>NW_011383024.1:0-645 GCF_000754665.1 Bison bison bison
CGGACCTTTGTTGGCAAAGTAATGTCTCTGCTTTTTAATATGCTGTCTAGGTTGGTCATAACTTTCCTTCGAAGGAGTCAGTACCTTTTAACTTCATGGCTGCAGTCACCATCTGCAGTGATTTTGGAGCCCAAAAAATAAAGTCGGACACTCTTTCCACTGTTTCCCCTTCTATTTCCCCTGAAGCAATGGGACCGGATGCCATGAATTTCATTTTCTGAATGTTGAGCTTTAAGCCAACATTTTCAGTCTCCTCTTTAACTTTCCTCAAAAGTTTTTTAGTTCATCTTTCCTTTCTGCCATAAGGGTGTGTCATCTGCATATCTGAGGTTATTGATATTTCTCCTGGCAATCTTGATTTCAGCTTGTGTTTCTTCCAGTCCAGTGTTTCTCATGATGTACTCTGCATGTAAGTTAAATAAACAGGTTTGACCAATATACAGCCTTGACGAACTCCTTTTCCTATATGGAACCAGTCTGTTGTTCCATGTCCAGTTCTAACTGTTGCTTCCTAGAACCTGCATACAAATTTCTCAAGAGGCAGATTCAGGTGGTCTGGTATTCCCATCTCTTTCAGAAGTTTCCACAGTTTATTGGGATCCACACAGGCAAAGGCTGTGGCATAGTCAATAAAGCAGAAATAGA
>NW_011383025.1:0-632 GCF_000754665.1 Bison bison bison
ATGGTTTAGATGGTAAAGAATCCACCTGCAATGCAGGAGACCTGGGTTCAATCTTTGGGTTTGGAAAATTCCCTGGATAAGGGAACGGCTATCCACTCCAGTATTCTTGTCTGGAAAATTCCATGGATAGAGGAGGCTGGCTGGTTACAGTCCGTGGGATTGCAAAGAGTTGGACATGACTGAATGACTTTCGGAAAACGAAGATCATGGCATCCGGTCCCATCACTTCATGGGAAATAGATGGGGAAACAGTGGAAACAGTGTCAGACTTTTATTTTGGGGGGCTCTAAAAATCACTACAGATGGTGACTGCAGCCATGAAATTAAAAGACACTTACTCCTTGGAAGGAAAGTTATGACCAACCTAGATAGCATATTCAAAAGCAGAGACATTACTTTGTCAACAAAGTTTCGTCTAGTCAGGGCTATGGTTTTTCCCGTGGTCATGTATGGATGTGAGAGTTGGACTGTGAAGAAGGCTGAGCACTGAAGAATTGATGCTTTTGAACTGTGGTGTTGGAGAAGACTCTTGAGAGTCCCTTGGACTGCAAGGAGATCCAACCAGTCCATTCTGAAGGAGATCAGCCCTGGAATTTCTTTGGAAGAAATGATGCTAAAGCTGAAACTCCAGT
>NW_011383026.1:0-539 GCF_000754665.1 Bison bison bison
GTGACGAATCATGCTGCTCAACTGGCAATAATCAAGCATGTGACCAGGCAGGAATCACGCAACTCAGATGGCAATTGTCATGCAGATGGGCCGGCAGGAATCACGCAGCTCAGCAGGCCCTGATCACGTGACTCTGCAGGCACTGATCACGTGGCTGATCAAGTCCAGATCACGTGACTGAGCATGCACTGATCACGTGGCTATCATGCACTGATGACGTGACTGCGCATGCACTGATGACGTGGTTGATATGGCACTGATCACATGGCTCTTCATGCACTGATCACGTATTTATCAGGCAATGATCACTGACTGACAGGCGCTGATCATGGGACTGTGCACGCACTGATCACGTGGCTATCATGCACTGATCACGTGACTGCGCATGCACTGATGACGTGGCTGTTCAAGTTCAGATCACGTGACTGATCATGCACTGATCACGTGGCTATCATGCACTACTCACGTGGATGATCATACACTGATCACCTGCCTGGTCATGCACAGACCAGGTGACTAATCATGAACTTATTACGTAG
>NW_011383027.1:0-520 GCF_000754665.1 Bison bison bison
AACTTGTACTCCTTAGGAGCATACTTCAGAGCAAACAACAGTAACTGTGTTCAAAATACTAAGCAACAATAAAAACGTATAAAGAAAACATTTCATATTTTTACTATAGAAATAGAATAAAGGAGATAAGAATGCAATGGTCTGTACATTTATTTATACATAGAGTTTTCACCTGAGACCAGGACACAAACACACACACACACACACTTTATACACCTAAAAGTGGTTTAAGCTGACATTTAGCAAAGTGCGTGGGCCCAAGCAAATTAACTGGAAAGGCTTAGTAATATATTCAAAGTGCAAATCAATCAATGAAGCATTGAATAAATAAATACAATCTACTTGTATTTGAATTTACACTCAGGAAATTACCTAAAATGGAGACAATAGGCTTACTACAGCTTAGTCATCTGTAGTCCATCCACTTCATTTCTGAGACTGATGCTAACACCTTGGTGATTACAATTTTCCATCATTTTGTGAAAGCTTAGAGCATTTAAATAAATTGTGGAGGGGGAAA
>NW_011383028.1:0-612 GCF_000754665.1 Bison bison bison
CAGGATCTGGAATAGCTCAACTAGAATTCTATCACTGCCAGGAGCCAGCGTGAGGAGCTCCACCCATGACAAAGGTCACAAGGAAGGAGGCTCAGCATATGCAAAGGTGGGATTGAGCCTCAGGAGTCCCCCTGGAAATTCTCGAGCATCTACCCCCAAAACCAGAGTCTGCCTACTTTCTGCTTTGTGCTGTCACCTACACCTCTGACTTTACAGGGGGCTGTGCCCCACTACCTCTCTCTGAAAAAAGAGTTAGCTTACAGCTCCAGTTAATAATTCCTGGGTGTGACAGTGTTTCAACCTACAAACTCCTTTGGAAATCCTCTAGCCTGCCTGAATAGGTTTTTTCGGCCACATGTGATTGTTCAGAGCCTCCCAACTGTGAGAGGGAGGAGATGTTCTAAACTGTCTAAACACAGATTCTTTTGAGTAGTTAAAAGATTGATTAGAAATTGTATTGGTGAAGGGTTTTTCACTTATTGAGCCAATGTTTGCTGCTAAGGCTCCATACCCCTTACCTACTGTGTCCTTGGCAGTGAATTGATTGATATCATGGGTGTATAGAAATGTAAGTAGTAGCCTCAATGTTTGTAACCTTGGACCTTTGAGTTA
>NW_011383029.1:0-509 GCF_000754665.1 Bison bison bison
TTCCTGTTCTTTCGAGGTACTTTCTTGTTGACAAGCTTGTGACAGATATAACGATATAGCAATTTTTACCTTAGAACAAACCGAGGCCCTATGAACATTTTGTGCTTAATGTGGATGACTCTTAGACATGCCTACAGTAGAGGAGCAAAACCAAAACTACTAGATATTTAATATTGACTAGTTCCCAGTTCACGGGACTCTGACATTCACTGAGGTCAATGTTTTCTTGTATTGGAAGCAGTTTGGTTGGCAAGGGCTGCCTTGTCTTGAGACCATTGAAATAAGAACTCAGAACTTGAGCACTATTATCAAAAATCACAAGGCTCACACTGACACATGCATCAATCCAGACAGACAAGACAAGACATCTTCCAGTTTTCCGCCTGAGATGGAAAAGATTTCTTTGAGCCGTTTTTTTTCTGGGGAGTGGGGGGTGGGGCTGGCGGCCAGGCAGGCTTTGGGAAGGAGCTAAGTGTTTGGAATTGCATATGAAAAGAACCAGCTTTCCG
>NW_011383030.1:0-699 GCF_000754665.1 Bison bison bison
CCCTCTTCTCTTCTCCATGTAACCCTGTGAACCTCTCTGAGTGACCCTTCATCGTAGAGAAACTTTTCTATCTTTAATGTAGACGTTTTATCAAGTGGTGCTGTATAGAAGGAGAAGTTTTGAAACGTACTGTAAAAAATAAGACCGATAACCGGAAGCAGGAGACTTAAGTCCAAACCCTGACTCCAGGGAACTCCTGACTCCAAGGAACATTAATTGACAGGAGCTCATCAAATGCCTCCATTACCGACACTGAAACCAAGCACCACACTAAGGGCCAATAAGTCCCAGGGCAAGACATACCAAGCAAATTCTCCAGCAACAAAGGAACACAGCCCTGAGCTTCAAGATACAGGCTGCCCAAAGTCACCCCAAAACTATAGACATCTCATAAGTCACTACTGGACATTTCATTGCACTCCAGAGAGAAGAAATACAGCTCCATCCACCAGAACACCGACACAAGCTTCCCTAACCAGGAAACCTTGACAAGCCACCTGTACAAACCCAACACAGTGAGGAAACGCCACAATAAAGAGAACTCCAAAACTGCCAGAATAACATAAAGGACACCCCAAATCAGCAATTTAAACAAGATGAAGAGACAGAGGAATACTCAGCAGATAAAGGAACAGGATAAATGCCCACCAAACCAAACAAAAGAGGAAGAGATAGGGAATCTACCTGATAAAGAATTAC
>NW_011383031.1:0-600 GCF_000754665.1 Bison bison bison
AATGAGGAGATACCCCTCGTCCAAGGTAAGGAGCAGCGGCTTCACTTTGCTGGAGTAGCCGTGAAGAGATAACCCACGTCCAAGGTAAGAGAAACCCAAGTAAGACGGTAGGTGTTGCAACAGGGCATCAGAGGGCAGACACACTGAAACCATATTCACAGAAAACTAGTCAATCTAATCACACTAGGACCACAGCCTTGTCTAACTCAATGAAACTAAGCCATGCCCTGTGGGGCCACCCAAGACTGGTGGGTCATGGTGGAGAAGTCTGACAGAATGTGGTCCACTGGAGAAGGGAAGGGCAAACCACTTCAGTATTCTTGCCTTGAGAACCCCATGAACAGTATGAAAAGGCAAAATGATAGGATACTGAAAGAGGAACTCCCCAGGTCAGTAGGTGCCCAATATGCTACTGGAGATAGTGGAGAAATAACTCCAGAAAGAATGAAGGGATGGACCCAAAGCAAAGATAATACCAGTTGTGGATGTGACTGGTGATAGAAGCAAGGTCTGATTCTAAAAAGAGCAATATTGCATAGGAACCTGGAATGTTAGGTCCATGAATCAAGGCAAATTGGAAGTGGTCAAACAGGAGATGGC
>NW_011383032.1:0-580 GCF_000754665.1 Bison bison bison
CCAAAACTGAACCAGGAAGAAATAGAAAATCTTAATAGACCCATCACAAGCATGGAAATTGAAACTGTAATCAGAAATCTTCCAGCAAACAAAAACCCACCAGACGGCTTCACAGCTGAATTCTACCAAAAATTTAGAGAAGAGCTAACACCTATCCTACTCAAACTCTTCCAGAAAATTGCAGAGGAAGGTAAACTTCCAAACTCATTCTATGAGGCCACCATCACCCTAATACCAAAACCAGACAAAGATGCCACAAAAAAAGAAAACTACAGGCCAATATCACTGATGAACATAGATGCAAAAATCCTTAACAAAATTCTAGCAAACAGAATCCAACAACATATTAAAAAGATCATACATCATGACCAAGTGGGCTTTATTCTGGGAATGCAAGGATTCTTCAATATCTGAAAATGAATCAATGTATTACATCACATTAACAAATTGAAAAGATAAAAACCATATGATTATCTCAATAGATGCAGAGAAGCCTTTGACAAAATTCAACATCAATTTATAGAATAAAACCCTCCAGAAATCAAGAATAGAAGGACATACATCAACATAATAAAAGCTA
>NW_011383033.1:0-615 GCF_000754665.1 Bison bison bison
TCCCCCATTATCCTCTATGCATAACTTAAGGTATAAAAACTACTTTGAAAAATAAAGTGCGGGTCTTGTTCACCGAAACTTGCTCTCACCATGTCGTTCCTTCTCTAACCTTCTGGCTGAATTATTCATCCTCTTTTCTCCACTGAATTTCCTCACTGAGCTATCCTCATTCTATTACTCTTTATATCCTTAATTAACATTTAATTAAGCAGTTGTTTCCTGATCTTCGCCTACGCCGTCTCTCCTTCGAATACCCTGGATCAGCCGGGGCTGGTCCCCGGCACCCTACCAAGGCTCGAGAGCAATGACGCGCTCGCCATCGCCACTCGCATGGAGACCCGACTTCCCTGGCGCCCCACTAGAGGCTCACTGACCTCGCCGTCGTACCTCGTGAGAAAGCGCACACTGGGGCCGCCGCTCGAGAACAACCCCGAGACTACCCCGTCATCCCGAGATGAGGGCCTTCGTCTCCTGCATGGGCTAGAGACCAATCTCGCGACTTCTCTCCAAACGCCTCAGGAGGCTTGACTCCGTTTAGTCCACCCAGTGAGCTCAAGAGATACACGTCGCGACTCGAGAGCAGAGTGGGGTTCTTTGCTTCCACTCGAGATGAAT
>NW_011383034.1:0-696 GCF_000754665.1 Bison bison bison
AATAGAAAACACAGCGCCTTCCCTGTAAGGGCAGGTTTTACAGTTTATGGGAAGGAGGCAGGCTTAAAAGGCTCCAGGGAAACTGGCCCTCGCCCCCGCCTTCTACCATTTTCCTAAGCAGAGCAAAGGGCTGCGGGGCGCGGGAGACGCCACCGGTGATGCCAGGACCACACTCGCATAGTGGAAAGTAGATCTTGGTGACCCTGCATCCCGCAGGCTGCACATCGCTCTCCGCCCCACAGACTCCCACACCGCCCTCAGTCTGCACCTCACTTCTCAGACTCCACACGTCCCCACTGCAGCCCCTAGTAACCTCCAGTTCCCCCCTTGTCACCTAGCAGTCTCACATCAACGCACGAAGTGCGAGAAGCTTCTAGGGAAGGCGCAAGTGCGGAGAGTCAGCGTGGAACCAACTCCCCAGCAGAGGGCGCGGGAGAGTCAAGGCCGCCACCGCCAGACCCTGCCTTTCTAAGAAACAGACTCTCTCCTTTGCCCCGCATGAGTTCGCCTATTCCTGTGTGCTCAGTGGCTAAGTCGTGTCCGACTCTTGGCGAGTCCATGGACTGTACCCCGGCAGGCTTCTCTAGCCACGGAATTTTCCGGGCAAGAATACCGGAGTGGGTTGCCATTTCCTACCCGAGGGGATCTTTCTGGCCCAGGGATCGAACCCGTGTCTCTTCTGTCTCCAGCATTGGC
>NW_011383035.1:0-510 GCF_000754665.1 Bison bison bison
TATGATTATACAGTGGAAGTGAGAAATAGATTTAATGGAGTAGATCTGATAGATAGAGTGCCTGAAGAACTATGGACAGAGGTTCGTGACATGGTACAGAAGACAGGGATCAAGACCATCCCTATAGAAAAGAACTGCAGAAAAGCAAAATGGCTGTCTGAGGAGGCCTTACAAATAGCTGTGAAAAGAAGAGAAGCAAAAAGCAGAGGAGAAAAGAAAAGATAGAAACATCTGCATGCAGAGTTCCAAAGAATAGCAAGAAGAGATAAGAAAGCTTTCCTCAGCGATCAATGCAAATAAATAAGTAAAACAAGAGAATGGGAAAGACTAGAGATCTCTTCAAGAAAATTAGAGATACCAAGGGAACATTTCATGCAAAGATGGGCTCGATAAAGGACAGAAATATTATGGACCTAACAGAAACAGTAGATATTAAGAAAAGGTGGCAGGAATACACAGAAGAACTGTAGAAAAAAAAAGCTTCTGCACAACAAAGGAAACTATAAGCAA
>NW_011383036.1:0-632 GCF_000754665.1 Bison bison bison
GCAATAAATGAAATTAAAAACACTCTGGAGGCAACAAATAGTAGAATAACAGATGCAGAATATAGGATTAGTGAATTAGAAGATAGAATGGTAGAAATACATGAATCAGAGAGAATAAAAGAAAAATGAATTAAAACAAATGAGGACAATCTCAGAGACCTCCAGGACAATATTAAACGCTACAACATTCGAATCATAGGGGCTCCAGAAGAAGACAAAAAGAAAGACCATGAGAAAATACTTGAGGAGATAATAGTTGTAAACTTCCCTAAACTGCGGAAGGAAATAATCACCCAAGTCCAAGAAAATCAGAGAGTCCCAAACAGGATAAACCCAAGGCAAAACACCCCAAGACACATATTAATCAAATTAACAAAGATCAAACACAAAGAACAAATATTAAAAGCAGCTAGGGAAAAACAACAAATAACACACAAGGGAATTCCCATAAGGATAACAGCTGATCTTTCAATAGAAACTCTTCAAGCCAGGAGGGAATGGCAAGACATACTTAAAATGATGAAAGAAAATAACCTACAGCCCAGATTATTGTACCCAGCAAGGATTTCATTCAAGTATGAAGGAGAAATACAAAAGCTTACTCAGACAAGCAAAAAGCTGAGAGAATTCTG
>NW_011383037.1:0-508 GCF_000754665.1 Bison bison bison
TCAACTGAGTATATTGTAGAATTCCTGGAACACAGGTTAACAGAATGTGAAGTTGGGTGGAGATAGGGAAGACCACAGAGAGAGAAAGAGAAAGAGAGAGACAGCACAGGTTCGAGCACTACACAGGGTTCTCTGGGAGTCAAAATGGCTGTCTGGGGAGGCCTTACAAATAGCTGTGAAAAGAAGAGAAGTGAAAAGCAAAGGAGAAAAGGAAAGATATAAACATCTGAATTCAGAGTTCCAAAGAATAGCAAGAAGAGATAAGAAAGCCTTCTTCAGTGATCAATGCAAAAGAATAGAGGAAAACAACGGAATGGGAAAGACTAGAGTATCTCTTCAAGAAACCAGAGATACCAAAGGACATTTCATGCAAAGATGGGCTCGATTAAGGACAGAAATGGTATGGGACCTAACAGAAGCAGAAGATATTAAGAAGAGATGGCAAGAATACACAGAAGAACTGTAGAAAAAAAGATCTTCACGACCCAGATAAATCACGATGGTGTGA
>NW_011383038.1:0-567 GCF_000754665.1 Bison bison bison
TGGGCTGCCGTCTATGGGGTCGCACAGAGTCGGACACGACTGAAGTGACTTAGCAGCAGCAGCAGCAGCAGGAGCAGTTAGTATATATTAAGGTGAAGTGTGTGGGCTGCCTGGGTAAAATCATAGCTGAGTCTCCTTTTACTGGTTATATAACCTGGGCAAGTTACTGAATTTCTCTGTATCTTTGTTTCTTCCTTTGTACACAGGGAGTAATATATATATATATATATATATAAAATGGGATTTGTGAGGACTAAATGAGTTCATCTATGTTAAGTACTTAGAGGGTGCCTGGCACAGAGAAAGCATTCCATCTCTACCTTTTTTTTTCTTTAAGATCTGTGCATGTTACATGTATGTGCATCTAGTTTGTGGCTTCTGAATGCCGCACACATCCCCCATGGTGTGTGTCCACCACATTTTTATCCCAGGGAAGTATAAGACAGCCCCAGTCCTCTGTCTACTTACATTTGGATGACTGGAATCATAGGTATTGTGTAGAATTCAGGAACAAGGTTAGACGGCTGTGAGTAACTGCTGTGTGAGTGTATTGAAACCCAGGCTGGC
>NW_011383039.1:0-506 GCF_000754665.1 Bison bison bison
TAAAATGGAGACAAGAGACTCACTACAGCTTAGTTATCTGTAGTCCTTCCTCTTTTGTTCTGAGAGGGATGGTAACCCCTTGGTGATTATCACTTTCTAGCATTTTGTGAAAGCTTAGAGGATTTAAATGAATTGTGGGGAGGGGCAGAAAGAGTGGGGAGAGACAAAGAGGAGGAGAAAGGAAGAGGAAATGGAGAGATTTCTCTTGACATAGGTCTACAGCCAAGACTCCAGGTTCCTTGAATGGTGCACAGAGATTCTAGATATCTGTGCCAGAAGTGGAGAAGGTATGGCATTCAACTCCAGGAGGAGACTCAACTCCAGGAACCCACAGAGGAAGCCAAGTGTGCTGATGTTCAGGAACCAATACTTAGAGGGTACACCACAGGTCTGTGAAAGAGCCCTTGGAGATCACATGAAAAAAGGTTTCCACAAGTATAAATCACAGACTAGGTAGTTGGATAGAGTAGAGGAAGGATGATAACTCTATGACCTGACAATTACTG
>NW_011383040.1:0-502 GCF_000754665.1 Bison bison bison
TAAGCAGGGTGACAATATACAGCCTTGACGTACTCCTTTTCCTATTTGGAACCACTCTGTTGTTCCATGTCCAGTTCTGACTGTTGCTTCCTGACCTGCATATAGGTTTCTCAAGAGTCTCAAAAATGATAGAATGATCTCTGTTCATTTCCAAGGCAAACCATTCAATATCACAGTAATCCAAGTCTATGCCCCAACCAGTAATGGTGAAGAAGCTGAAGTTGAACAGTTCTATGAAGATCTACAAGACCTTTTAGAACAAACACCAAAAAAGATATCCTTTTATTATAGGGACTGGAATGCAAAAGTAGGAAGTCAAGAAACACCTGGAGTAACAGGCAAATTTGGCCTTGGAATACGGAATGAAGCAGGGCAAAGGCTAATAGAGTTTTGCCAAGAGAACACACTGGTCATAGCAAACACTCTCTTCCAACAACACAAGAGAAGACTCTACACATGGACATCACCAGATGCTCAACACCGAAATCAGATTGATTATATT
>NW_011383041.1:0-677 GCF_000754665.1 Bison bison bison
CCATGAGAAGCCCCCTGAGGTCACCTGCACAAGTCGAGGGAACCCAGGGTTTCCTGCCTCAACTCGAGAAAGACCTCGAGAGACCTTCTTCAACGCGTCTCGAGGCCAGATTCCACTACCATAGCTCGGGAACAATGACGCGCTCCCCCTCGCCACTCGCATGGAGACCCGACTTCCCTGGCGCCCCACGAGAGGCTCACTGACCTCGCGGTCGTACCTCGTGAGAAACAGCACACTGGGTCCGCCGCTCGAGAAAAAGACCGAGATTCCCCCGTCATCGAGAGATGAGGGCCTTCGTCTCCTGCATGGCCTTGAGACCAATCTCGCGACCTCTCTCCAAACGCCTCAGGAGGCTTGACTCCCTTGGGTCCACCCAGTGAGCTCCCAGAGATACCCGTCACGATTCGAGAGCAGAGCGGGGTTCTTTGCTTCCACTCGAGATGAATGCCTGTCTCCCCGGGTGCGTCTGGAATGCAACCCCGAGATCCCTGTCGCCCCTGGAGAGGAACATTGGCTTCTGGACACAAGCCTAGATGAGGTCTCTTGGCCTTGCAGTCACTCGAGAGCAATCCCCAGCTTTCCTTCGCAACTCGAGTGGAAGATTGGACTTGCCTGGGCCAACACAAGAGGCATCCTGAATTCCCCGTCGTAACTCGAGAATCCCGCCGTAACTCGAG
>NW_011383042.1:0-584 GCF_000754665.1 Bison bison bison
ACTCTCCAGAGGAGGAAACTGAGGCTTGGGGGGGGGCGTGGCGGGGAATGGACATGACTTGTTCAAGTTGGCACAACTATGTATGGAAGAGTCAGATCTTTAACCCAGGTGTGTTCACTCCAGAGCGCCTGAAATTTTCAGTCCCTCAGGTTGCATCTGGTATCAGAGACCCAGAAGAAAACTCCTAAAGGGCGGTATTTCTTTCTGAATGCCCTTCAAGGTTTAGTAGGATGCCCTGAGGGTAGGAGGGTGTGTGGAAAATGCCAGGCTAATATTTTCAAATGCCAACCTCGGGGCCCCATCACAGAGCTGTACTAATCTCTCCTCTCCACCATTTTCTTTTTCGTACTGTACACCTCAGAACCTCAGCCTTTTTCAGCTCTTAAAAAAAAATCAATAAATTTAACTGAGGTTTCCAAAGTCCAAAGGGAGTGGAATGATGGGAGACCTTGAAGCCCTTGTTTCTTGTCTTTGCACCTTTCGTCTTGAAGGTCACTTATTAATCCTAGTATTGCCAGAAAATATAAGGAAACCAGACCCGTGTGTGCCCTTAATAAATCCACCCCCTTTCCATTTTTGACAAG
>NW_011383043.1:0-616 GCF_000754665.1 Bison bison bison
TGTTAAACTATGTTGTTAAAAACTATAAATGGGGACCCTCATGGTGGAGAAAAGACAGAAAGGGGAATAAGAAATGCCTCCAGGGGCTGAAACTAAAGAGCCTCTTAGTGAAAGTGAAAGGGGAGAGTGAAAAAGCTGGCATAAAACTCAACATTCAAAAAATGAAGATCATAGCATCCAGCCCCATCACTTCATGGCAAATAAATGGGAAAACAGTGGAAACAGTGACACACTTTTATTTTCTTGGGCTCCGAAATTACTACAGATGGTGAAAATTAAAAGATGCTTGCTCCTCGGAAGGAAACCTATGACAAATCTAGACAGCATATTAAAAAGCAGAGACGTTACTCTGCCAACAAAGGTTCATTTAGTCAAAGCTATGGTTTTCCCAGTAGTCATGTATGGATGTGAGAGTTGGCCCATGAAGAAGGCTGAATGCCAAAGAATCAATGCTTCTGAACTGGGGAGTTGGAGAAGACTCTTGAGAGCCCCATGGACTACTAGGAGATCCAATCAGTCAGTTAATCCTAATGCAAATCAGTCCTGAATATTCATTGGAAAGACTGATGCTGAAGCTCCAATACTTTGGCCACCTGATGCAAAGAGCTGACTCATT
>NW_011383044.1:0-939 GCF_000754665.1 Bison bison bison
GAATTTTGTCAAAGGCTTTCTCTGCATCTATTGAGATAATCATATGGTTTTTATTTTTCAATTTGTTAATGTGGTGTATTACATTGATTGATTTGCGGATATTGAAGAATCCTTGCATCCCTGGGATAAAGCCCACTTGGTCATGGTATATGATCTTTTTAATGTGTTGTTGGATTCTGATTGCTAGAATTTTGTTAAGGATTTTTGCATCTATGTTCATCAGTGATATTGGCCTGTAGTTTTCTTTTTGTGTGGGATCTTTGTCAGGTTTTGGTATTAGGGTGATGGTGGCCTCATAGAATGAGTTTGGAAGTTTACCTTCCTCTGCAATTTTCTGGAAGAGTTTGAGTAGGATAGGTGTTAGCTCTTCTCTAAATTTTTGGTAGAATTCAGCTGTGAAGCCGTCTGGACCGGGGCTTTTGTTTGCTGGAAGATTTTTGATTACAGTTTCAATTCTTAGCAAGGTGAAAAGACAGCCTTCAGAATGGGAGAAAATAATAGCAAATGAAACAACTGACAAACAACTAATCTCAAAAATATACAAGCAACTCCTACAGCTCAACTCCAGAAAAATAAACGACCCAATCAAAAAATGGGCCAAAGAACTAAATAGACATTTCTCCAAAGAAGACATACAGGTGGCTAACAAACACATGAAAAGATGCTCAACATCACTCATTATCAGAGAAATGCAAATCAAAACCACTATGAGGTACCATTTCACACCAGTCAGAATGGCTGTGATCCAAAAGTCTACAAATAATAAATGCTGGAGAGGGTGTGGAGAAAAGGGAACCCTCTTACACTGTTGGTGGGAATGCAAACTAGTACAGCCACTATGGAGAACAGTGTGGAGATTCCTTAAAAAACTGGAAATAGAACTGCCTTATGATCCAGCAATCCCACTGCTGGGCATACACACTTAGGAAACCAGAAGGG
>NW_011383045.1:0-669 GCF_000754665.1 Bison bison bison
GAGAAAAACCACGTGGCTCCCCCGTCATCGCAAGATGAAGCCCTTTCCCGCTACAGCGTCTCAGGAGAAGTCCCACGTTAGGAACTGGAGGTCGAAAGGCCACTTGACACCCTTGATGCGACCCACAAAGTTCCCCGAAATCCCGGTCTCCCTCGAGAGGAACACTGAGGTTTTCCGGCACCCCCTCCTCTGAGCCCTTTCTCCCCTCCTGATCTGGACAGGAGGGTCGACTCCCCTGCTTTGTCTGGAAGGGGTTCCCGACCTTCCGGTCGCACCTCAGGATGAGGCCGGTCTCACGAAGACATTCCAGACGTGGCCTAGTGGGTGGTTCCACATTCCAAAGGACCCCGATTTCCCGGTCCCCTCTTGATAAGAACCCGATGCCCGGACACCTCTCCGAACTCCACCCTGTGAATGAAGTCCACACGAAGGGGCAGTGACTCGCCCGTGCATCGTTCGGAAAAAACCCCGGTTCCAAATACAGCTCGACAAGCGGCCTCTCTCCCCGGGGACATCTCGAGAGGCAAGCGGAGTTCCATGCCTCAACCCAAGACGAGGCCTGACTCTCCTGTCCCCAGTCTTCAGGGACCCTGCGATCGGAGTCTGAAATCAGAGGTACCCTGCGGTTCCTGCCTCAACTGGAGATGAGGCCCTCTTCCAATGCACCAA
>NW_011383045.1:924-1340 GCF_000754665.1 Bison bison bison
GAGGCTCACTGACCTCGCCGTCGTACCTCGTGAGAACCGCACACTGGGGCCGCCGCTCGAGACAACCCCGAGATCCCCCCCGTCATCGAGAGATGAGGGCCTTCGTCTCCTGCATGGCCTAGAGATCAATCTCGAGACCTCTCTCCAAACGCCTCAGGAGGCTTGACTCCCTTGAGTCACCCAGTGACTTCCAAGAGATACCCGTCGCGATTCGAGAGCAGAGCGGGGTTCTTTGCTTCCACTCGAGATGAATGCCTGTCTCCCCGGGTGCGTCTGGAATGCAACCCCGAGATCCCTGTCGCCCCTGGAGAGGAACATTGGCTTCTGGACACAAGCCTAGATGAGGTCTATTGGCCCTGCAGTCACTCGAGAGCAATCCCCAGCTTTCCTTCGCAACTCGAATGGAAGATTGGACT
>NW_011383045.1:4358-5065 GCF_000754665.1 Bison bison bison
AGGGACATTGTCTTCTGGACACAAGCCTAGATGAGGTCTATTGGCCCTGCAGTCACTCGAGAGCAATCCCCAGCTTTCCTTCGCAACTCGAATGGAAGATTGGACTTGCCTGGGCCAACACAAGAGGCATCCTGAATTCCCCGTTGTAACTTGAGAATCCCGCCGCAACTCGAAAAAAACCACGTGGTTCCCCCGTCATCGCAAGATGAAGCCCTTTCCCGCTACAGCGTCTCAGGAGAAGTCCCACGTTAGGAATTGGAGGTCGAAACAGTACTTGGCACCCGTGATGCGCCCCACTAAGTTCCCCGGCATCCCGGTCTCCCTGCAGAAGAACACCGAGGTTTTCCGGCACCACTTCCTCTGAGCCCCTTCTAACCTCCTGATCTCGACAGGAGGGTCGACTCCCCTGCTTTGTCTGGAAGGGGTTCCCGACCTTCGGGTCGCACCTCAGGATGAGGCCGGTCTCACGACAACATTCCAGACGCGGCCTCGTGGGTGCTTCCACATTGCGAAGCACCCCGATTTCCCGGTCTCCTCTTGATAAGAACCCGATGCCCGGACACCTCTCCGAACTCCACCCTGTGAATGAAGTCAACACGAAGGGGCAGTGACTCGCCTGTGCATCGTTCGGAAAAAACCCCAGGTTCCAAATACAGCTCGACAAGCCGCCTCTCTCCCCGGGGACATCTCGAGAGGCAAGCGGAGTT
>NW_011383046.1:0-545 GCF_000754665.1 Bison bison bison
TCAATATAGTGAAAAATGAGTATACTATCCAAAGCAATTATAGATTCAATGCAATCCCTATCAAGCTACCAACAGAATCTTCACAGAGCTAGACAATAATTTCACAATTTGTATGGAAATACAAAAAACTCGAATAGCCAAAGCAATCTTGAGAAAGAAGAATGGAACTGGAGGAATCAACCTACCTGACTTCAGGCTCTACTACAAAGCCACAGTCATCAAGACAGTATGGTACTGGCACAAAGACAGAAATATAGATCAATGGAACAAAATAGAAAGCCCAGAGATAAATCCAGGCACATATGGACACCTTATCCTTGACAAAGGAGGCAAAAATATACAATGGATTAAAAACAATCTCTTTAACAAGTGGTGCTGGGAAAACTGGTCAACCACTTGTAAAAGAATGAAACTAGAACACTTTCTAACACCATGCACAAAAATAAACTCAAAATGGATTAAAGATCTAAACATAATACCAGAAACTATAAAACTCCTAGAGGAGAACATAGGCAAAACACTCTCTGACATACATCACAGCAGGA
>NW_011383047.1:0-630 GCF_000754665.1 Bison bison bison
AGAGAAAAAGAAAGACACGGGGATCAGAGCTCTGATGGAGCAAAGGTGTTTTAATTAACATGGTGTGGGTATACAGACTGTCTTACAAGGTAGTTGTTCTCAGCAAAGATAAAGATTAAAATTCCAGACTTACAAAACATAGGTGATCCATATTAAAGAGAGAGAGAGTTGTAAACAATCACTTTTACTGTATGGTTCACAAGAAGGAGAGGGTACTTATCTCAGTATAGAAAATCTAATGAAGGAAATGCCTGGATTCCTCAGCCCCCGGGAGACGCTTGAGTATTTAGGAATTAATAAGGAACAGAGAATTTCTGACAGATCCAAAACAGCACACAGGAAGCCTCCTGTTAAATGCTTCCTGAAAACTAATTACCTTATTTTCCTGACAGTTTCAAAGCATTTGTGGGGAGGGGAGTAGAGGAGGAACCTCTTATTTCACTAAATAAAAGGCAACACTGTAAGAAGAACTGCATCTCAATTATCTTTTATTTTCAGCTACATCCTTGCAAGCCTGCCCACTTAAACTTTTACATCACTTTCCTATCTTATTACCTCTATGTTGTGGTTTGGTACTTCAAACAAACACTTTTTTTTCCTTCTTCTTATGGAGGAAAAAGATGGTATTGA
>NW_011383048.1:0-607 GCF_000754665.1 Bison bison bison
ACAGGGTGGAGTTCGAAGAGGTGTCCGGGCATCGGGTTCTTATCAAGAGGGGACCGGGAAATCGGGGTCCTTCGGAATGTGGAACCACCCACGAGGCCACGTCTGGAATGTCGTCGTGAGACCGGCCTCATCCTGAGGTGTGACCGGAAGGTCGGGAACCCCTTCCAGACAAAGCAGGGGAGTCGACCCTCCTGTCCAGATCAGGAGGGTAGAAGGGGCTCAGAGGAAGTGGTGCCGGAAAACCTCGGTGTTCCTCTCGAGGGAGACCGGGATGTCGGGGCACTTTGTGGGTCGCATCAAGGGTGAAAGTACCGTTTCGAACTCCAATTCCTAAAGTGGGACTTCTCCTGAGACGCTGTAGCGGCACTGGGCTACATCTTGCGATGACGGGGGAACCACGTGGATTTTCTCCAGTTGCGGAAGGATTCTCGAGTTACGACGGGGAATTCAGGGTGCCTCTTGTGTTGGCCCAGGGAAATCCAATCTTCCATTCGAGTTTCAAAGGAAAGCTGGGGATTTCTCTCGAGTGACTGCAGGACCAATAGACCTCATCTAGGCTTCTGTCCAGAAGCCAATGTTCCTCTCCAGGGGCGACATGGATCTCAGG
>NW_011383048.1:3884-4368 GCF_000754665.1 Bison bison bison
CGAGGGAGACCGGGATTTCGGGGAACTTTGTGGGTCGCATCAAGGGTGCCAAGTACCGTTTCGACCTCCAATTCCTAACGTGGGACTTCTCCTGAGACGCTGTAGCGGGAAAGGGCTTCATCTTGCGATGACGGGGGAACCACGTGGTTTTTCTCGAGTTGCGGCGGGATTCTCGAGTTACGACGGGGAATTCGGGATGCCTCTTGTGTTGGCCCAGGGAAGTCCAATCTTCCATTCGAGTTGCGAAGGAAAGCTGGGGATTGCTCTCGAGTGACTGCAGGGCCAATAGAAATCATCTGGGCTTGTGTCCAGAAGCCAATGTTCCTCTCCAGGTGCGACCGGGATCTCGGGGTTGCATTCCAGACGCACCCGGGGAGACAGGCATTCATCTCGAGTGGAAGCAAAGACCCCGTCTGCTCTCGAGTCGCGACGGGTATCTCTTGGAGCTCACTGGGTGACTAAAGGGGTCAAGCCTCCTGAGGCG
>NW_011383049.1:0-1686 GCF_000754665.1 Bison bison bison
CAATCAGGTGATCAGTGCATGATAGCCACGTGATCAGTGCGTGCACAGTCCCATGATCAGTGCCTGTCAGTCACTGATCATTGCCTGATAAACACCTGATCAGTGAATGATTAGCCATGTGATAAGTGGCTGATCAGCCACGTGATCAGTGCCTGCAGAGTCACGTGATCAGGGCCTGCTGAGCTGCGTGATTCCTGCCAGCTCATCTGCATGACAATTGCCAGCTGAGCTGCGTGATTCCTGTCGGCTCATCTGCTTGACAATTGCCAGCTGAGCTGCGTGATTCCTGCCTGGTCACCTGCTTGATTATTGCCAGTTGAGCAGCATGATTCGTCACTGCTGAGCTCCATGCTATTGCCTGCTGATTTCGTGGTTCGTGTCTTCTCAGCTCTTTGAGTATTGCCTCCTGAGGTCCCTGTTCGGGCGCCACCTGCCAGGGACCAGCCCCAGCTGATCCAGGGTATTTGAAGGAGAGATGGCCAAGGCGACAATTTATATGCTAATCAGAAATGTCAAGAATAATAGTATGAGGATAGCTCAGTAGGAAAATTCGGTGGAGAAAAGAGACTGAGTAGCTTGGTTTACGCGGGAGACCAATCAAACTTCAAGACAAGAAGTTTGCACCACTTACGTAGGCCCCAGGCGCCCTCTCGAAGAGAGGAAGGTGCCTCACCGTAGACACCTTCTCGAGTGGGTCTTAGCAGCCCAGGCATAATTAGTAAGCGTGGTGGGTTCCGAGCTCCAGATGGAGACTCAGCTGGAAGTTAAAGGGAAGAATGACAAGGAACTTTATGAATTGGAGCTGTAAGTTAACTCTTTGACAGAGAGAGCGAGATGTTGGTGGGTTACAGCCCCCAGTGAAATCAGAGGTGAGAGCACAAAGCAATACAGTAGGCAGACTCTGGTTTTTATGGGGGGGAAATGCTCGAGAATATCCGGGTGGACTCCTGAGGCTCGATCCCGCGTTTGCGTATGCCGAGCCTCCTTCCTCATGACCTTTGTCCAGAGTGGAATGCCTCCCCGGCTCCCGGCACATGATCAGTGCATGCTCAGTCACGATATCACAGCATGAACAGCCACGGGATCACTGAGGGCACAGTTACGTGATCAGCGCCTCTCAGTCAGGTGATCACCGTATGATAAACACGTGATCACTGAACGACCAGCCACGTGATCACTGCATGCACAGTCAGGCGGTCAGTTCAGATCAGCCACGTGATCAGTGCGTGCACAGTCCCATGATCAGCACCTGTCACTCACTGATCACTGCCTGATAACACGTGATCAGTGCCCGATCAGCCACGTCATCAGTGCATGCGCAATCAGGTGATCAGTGCATGATAGCCACGTGATCAGTGCGTGCACAGTCCCATGATCAGTGCCTGTCAGTCACTGATCATTGCCTGATAAACACCTGATCAGTGAATGATTAGCCATGTGATAAGTGGCTGATCAGCCACGTGATCAGTGCCTGCAGAGTCACGTGATCAGGGCCTGCTGAGCTGCGTGATTCCTGCCAGCTCATCTGCATGACAATTGCCAGCTGAGCTGCGTGATTCCTGTCGGCTCATCTGCTTGAAAATTGCCAGCTGAGCTGCGTGATTCCTGCCTGGTCACCTGCTTGATTATTGCCAGTTGAGCAGCATGATTCGTCACTGCTGAGCTCCATGCTATGGCCTGCTGATT
>NW_011383050.1:0-804 GCF_000754665.1 Bison bison bison
ACAGGCATTCATCTCGAGTGGAAGCAAAGAACCCCGCTCTGCTCTCGAGTCGCGACGGGTATCTCTTGGAGCTCACTGGGTGGACTAAAGGGAAGTCAAGCCTCCTGAGGCGTTTGGAGAGAGGTGGCGAGGTTGGCCTCTAGGCCATGCAGGAGACGAAGGCCCTCATCTCCGCGATGACGGGGGAGTCTCGGGGGGCTTCTCGAGCGGCGGCCCCAGGGTGCGGTTTCTCACGAGGTACGACGGCGAGGTCAGTGAGCCTCTCGTGGGGCGCCAGGGAAGTCGTGCCTCTATGCGAGTGGCGAGGGGGAGCGCGTCATTGCTCTCGAGTCATGGTAGGGGAACCTGGCCTCGAGACGTGTGGAAGAAGGTCTCTCGAGGTCTTTCTCGGGTTGAGGCAGGAAACCTTGGCTTCCCTCGACTTTTGCAGGTGACCTCAGGGGGCTTCTCATGGTGGCTCTGAGAAGTCAGGGAAACTGGAGGTGGGGGGCGGGCCTCTCGGGACTCCACGGGGGTTTGGTGCATTGGAAGAGGGCCTCATCTCCAGTTGAGGCAGGAACCTCAGGGTTCCTGTGATTTCAGACTCCGATCGCAGGGTCCCTGCAGACTGGGGACAGGAGAGTCAGGCCTCGTCTTGGGTTGAGGCATGGAACTCCGCTTGCCTCTCGAGGTGTCCCCGGGGAGAGAGGCCACTTGTCGAGCGGTATTTGGAACCTGGGGGTCTTTTTCCGGACGATGCACGGGCGAGTCACTGCCCCTTCGTGTTGACTTCATTCACAGGGTGAGTTCGGAGAGGTGTCCGGG
>NW_011383051.1:0-614 GCF_000754665.1 Bison bison bison
TGTGCGCGCGCACGCACAGATAGATGTGCCCAAACGGGGCATCTATCTTGTTCACTTATACCGTGGGTGGATCTATGCCTGGGAGTCGGACTGCTGGACCATAGGCTACTTCCACTTTTAGTTCCTTCGGGAACCTCCATATTCTTTTCCATACCGGCTCTACCCACGCCCATTCCTACTCACCGTGGAGGAGAGTTCCCTTTGCTCCACATCTTCTCCAGCATCGGTTATTGACAGACATCGCAGTGAGGCCCAGTCGGACTCATGTGAAGTGGTACCTCCTTGGAGTTTGGAGTTGAGCCTCTCCAATCATTAGTGATGTGGAGCAAGATGACCTTTTGGAAATGCAGATGCAATGCTGTCACCTCCCTGCTCCAACGGCTCTCGTATTTTCCCAGCATATTGAAGATACGACCACTTCCCTTCAGGCTTGCTCCTCACGTTCTTCTCTGATGTCTTTTGCCTGGAATGCCCTCTGCACTCTTTGGCTTCCATCCCATAGGGCATTTTTCGTTTCTTGAATGTCCTAAGTTTCCCTGGTCACATAGCCTTCCAAGATGCTATTTTCCCTGCCTGAAATTCTTCCTGCATCTCAACCCTGGTTTACCTAGGTT
>NW_011383052.1:0-558 GCF_000754665.1 Bison bison bison
CCTCAGTTATCAATGTCAATAAATAAAGCAAATCAATAGAATTGGAAAGTCTACTGATCTCTTCAAGAAAATCACAGATACCAAGGGAAAATGTCATGTAATCATGGGCACAATAAAGGACAGAAATGGTATGGATGTAGCCAAAACAGAAACTATTAAGAAGAGGTGGGAAGAATACATGGATGAAATGTGCACAAAAGATCTTCATGACCCAGTTAAGCACGATGGTGTGATCGTTCACCTGAGGACCCGATGTCCTGGAATGTGAAGTCTAGTGGGACTTAGGAAGCATAACTACAAACAAAGCTTGTGGAGGTGATGGAATTCAGTTGAGATATTTCAAATTCTAAAAGATGATGATATGAATGTGCTGCCCTCCATATGCCAGCAAATTTGGAGACTCAGCAGTGGCCAGAGGACTGGAAATGGTCAGTTTTCATTCCAACCACAAAGAAAGGCAATCCAAAGAATGTCCAAACTACCACTTAATTGCACACATCTGACACACTTGCCCAGAACTGCTCAGAATTCCCCAAGCCAGGCTTCAACAGAATGTGA
>NW_011383053.1:0-681 GCF_000754665.1 Bison bison bison
AATCGCAGCACACCAGGCCTCCCTGTCCATCACCAACTCCCGGAGTTCACTCAAACTCACGTCCATTGAGTCAGTGATGCCATCCAGCCATATCATCCTCTGTCGTCCCCTTTTTCTCCTGCCCCCAATCCCTCCCAGCATCAGAGTCTTTTCCTAGGAATCAACTCTTCTCATGAGGTGGCCAAAGTACTGGAGTTTCAGCTTTAGCATCATTCCTTCCAAGGAACACCGAGGACTGACCTTCTTTAGAATGGACTGGTTGGATCTTCTTGCAGTCCAAAGGACTCTCAAGAGTCTTCTCCAACACCACAGTTCAAAAACATCAGTTCTTTGGCACTCAGCTTTCTTCACAGTCCAACTCTCACATCCATACATGACCACAGGAAAAACCATAGACTTGACTAAATGGACTTTTGTTGGCAAGGTAATGTCTTTGCTTTTCAATATGCTATCTAGTTTGGTCATAACTTTTCTTCCAAGGAGTAGCGTCTTGTAATTTCATGGCTGCAGTCACCATTTGCAGTGATTTTGGAGCCCCAAACGATAAAGTCTGACACTGTTTCCACTGTTTCCCCATCTATTTCCCATGAAGTGATGGGACCAGATGCCATGATCTTTGTTTTCTGAATGTTGAGCTTTAAGCCAACTTTTTTCACTTCTCCTCTTTCATTTTCATCAAGT
>NW_011383054.1:0-602 GCF_000754665.1 Bison bison bison
GGTGGCAGTTGTTGATTGCTGTCTTTGTCATTGTTGCCAAATACCACGGCCAGACTGAAGCTCCATTCTAAACCCACGTGTCCAATTGAAACAGAGGATGACCTTGTCATAGGCAAGGCTGGGAGGAAGTTCTGTGCCTGCCGAATGAGCAACGGATAGTTCCAGTCATGGTTGATGTCAAAAGCTCTATGAAACCAGGGGATGTCATGCCAACCCTGGTGCTCACATGGGAAACTCATTAACGCACCAATGGTTCTGGGTCTTTTTTTTTTTTTCATGAAAGAAAGTGCTAAAATTCAAAACAAATGGCCAAGTGCATTTTGTATTTATATCAGTCTAGTTTTTACTTGAGCATAAATGAAATCTTTCCACATATGCTAATGGAAACCAGTTTTGATTTTCTGTTTGTCTCTGGGTTTGCTTCCTAGAAAAGAAAAAAAAAAAGGTTCATTCTCTGTCATCAAGGGTAGTGATTATAGGAAATCAAATCTGAAAGTTAATAACAGCAATTCATTGCTATAAGTATGTATTGAATGGTGTCCATTCTTTCAACAAAGATGTCTTAAGCATCTATTCTATGCAAATCCCTCAGAGGATACAAA
>NW_011383055.1:0-714 GCF_000754665.1 Bison bison bison
AAGATAAACTCTCCCTTGAAGAAACAATGACTGAAAATTTCCCTATATTGTTGAAGGAACCACACCCAGGTCCAAGAAGCACAGAGAGTCCAACACAGAGTAAACCAAAGGAGAAACATGCCAAGACATATACTAATCAAACTAAGAAAAACTTAGCAAAAAGAGAAAATATTAAAAGCAGAAAGGGAAAAGCAACAAAGAACAAGGGAATCCCCATAAGTTTAACAGCTGATCTTTCTGAAGAAACGCTGCAGGCCAGAAGGGTGTGGCATGATATACTTAAAGTTATGAAAGGGAAAAACTTACCAGCAAGACTACTCCAACCAGCTATGACCTCACTCAGATTCAAAGAACTCAGTACCTTTACAAATAAGCAAAAGTTAAAAAATTCAGCACCACCAAAGTAGCTTTACAAAACAAATATTAAAGGATGCTCTCTAGGCAGGAAATAGAAGGGAGTGAATAGACATGGAAAAAAACAGAATAATAAAGTATATAATAGTATCATGCATAGCAATAATTACCTTACCTATAAATGGATAAAATGGTCCAACTGAAACACAGACTGGCTGAATGGAAACAAAAACAAGCCCCATATAAATGTTGTCGATAATAGATGCACCTCAGACCTAGGGACACACACAGACTAAAACTGAGGGCCTGGAAAAAAGGTATCCCATGCAAATGGAAATCAAAAGAAAGCTGGAGTAGCAA
>NW_011383056.1:0-577 GCF_000754665.1 Bison bison bison
CAACTTAAAAATACAGCCTGTTTACAGAAATAGTAACCAAAACCATGAAGCATGCAAAATCTCATTCCTAAAGAATTTTACACAGAAAATCACATCAATAAATCTACTTGGTTTCTGAAATAAAAGTGATTTATCACCCTTCTATACACACATTTTTCATATTCAGTACTGTTACCCAAGCAAAATTTGTCTACTGGCCTCTGCAATAAAATCTTTTAACTGTCTGGTTTCAACTACTCTGTGGTCTCTGTACTTAACTTTCAGCCTGGCTGGGGCTTTGGCATCTCTAAAACTGTTCATAGGATAATGCTCAGGATGTTATTGATGGCCCTTGAGGAGGAACTAAAGACCCTTGAATTTGACTAATGGCTAAATCATTATTATTCTCTATCACTTGATTATTATCCTTAGATTCTGTCTTTTCTAGCCTCACTGTTTAAAATTACTTTTTTTATTGTATTGTGTGTATTTTATTTTATTATTTTTATTTGATTTTTAACTTTACAATATTGTCCTGGTTTTGCCATACATCAACATGAATCCGCCACAAGTATACATGTGTTCCCCATCCTGAAAC
>NW_011383057.1:0-779 GCF_000754665.1 Bison bison bison
CTAAGAAACTAAAATTGCCTGAGGAGGGGGCCTGGGCATCTGAAAGTTCAATGTTTGCCTCACTTGATTCTGATGTGACGTGAGTCCCAGGGTGTAAAATCATCCAATACTTTGGGAAAGATTGATCTCTGGTGGTTCAGCAGTTAAGAATCCACCTGTTAATGCAGGAGACCTGGTTTCAATGAAAGGGTTGGAAAGATCTCCTGGAGGAAGAAATGGCAACCCAGTCCAGTATTCTTGCCTGGGAAACACCATGGACAGAGGGGCCTGGCAGGCTACAGTCTATGGGGTCACAAAAGACTCAGACACAACTTAGCAACTAAACCACAACAGTGAAAGTGAAAGTCCCTCAGTCGTGTCTGACCCTTCCTGACCCCATGGACTATATACAGTCCATGGAATCGTCCAGGCTAGAATACTGGACTGGGTAGCCCTTCCTGTCTCCAGGGGATTTTCCCAACCCAGGGATCAAACCCAGGTCTCCCACATTGCAGGCAGATTCTTTACCAGCTGAGGCACAAGGGGAACCCAAACAACAGTAAAAACATGCTTAAAATATCCAAGAATCTACTCCTTCAGGAGACCCTGAGGGTTGAGGGTCAGGAATTAATTTTTTCTTCATGTGACACACTGAGCACCTGCCTTGGGAGAAGCGTGTTATTGGTAATTCAATAAACCAATCAGATGTTGTAGCTTGAGCTGGGAGCTTCATCCTCCCACCACTCTTCAGAGATTCTAGGACCTCCACACTCTGTCCTGGGGCTTCTGGATGTCCTTCA
>NW_011383058.1:0-521 GCF_000754665.1 Bison bison bison
AAAATTAGAGATACCAAGGGAACATTTCATGCCAAAGATGGGCTCGATAAAGGACAGAAATGGTATGGACCTAACAGAAGCAGAAGATATTAAGAAGAGGTGGCAAGAATACACAGCAGAACTGTACAAAAAAGAGCTTGATGACCCAGATAATCACAACAGTTTGATCATTAACCTAGAGCCAAACATCCTGGAATGTAAAATCAAGTGGGCCTTAGAAAGCATTACTATGAACAAAGCTAGTGGAGGTGATGGAATTCCAGTTGAACTATTTCAAATCCTGAAAGATGATGCTGTGAAAGTGCTGCACTCAATAGGCCAGCAAATTTGGAAAACTCAGCAGTAGCCACAGGACTGGAAAAGGTCAGTTTTCATTCCAATCCCAAAGAAAGGCAATGCCAAAGAATGCTCAAACTCTGCACCATTGCACTCATCTAACACGCTAGTAAAGTCATGCTCAAAATTCTCCAAGCCAGGCTTCAGCAATACGTGAATTGTGAACTTCCAGATGTTCAAGCTGG
>NW_011383059.1:0-801 GCF_000754665.1 Bison bison bison
TTCTATCTGCATTGTTTTAATTTTGTGGAAGAATATAATGACTCTTGGCATTTTGATAGTATATTTTATTGGAAGAGTTGTAATGAAGAATCCTAGCAAGGTTAAACAACTTGTTCAAAGTCACATAGTCACTGAAGGCAAATCTGGACTCAAGGCTCTGAGTCCCTGAAACCCTCATGTCCTGAACAACTATCTTCCCCAAAACTCACAGACCTTCTGACTTTTTAATGTCCTAAAAACATATGAAGATAATGTGAGTCTTTCAGGGAAAATGTCAGCTAGTGAAAATGGCAATTGTTATAAATTAATAAGAACTGATAGTACTAAATGAATACTGTATCACGGCAATGTGACCTTTAGTTTGTTACACAATTTCTCTGATAGGACAAACTTGAAAGCAGTAGTTTCTAGAAGTGGGGTGACAAGAATGGTGGGGGATTTCTGTAAACACATCAAACTAATGTGAGAAGAAAGAAACCGTCATTGTGTTAAGACCCAAAGACTTGGGGAGAAGCTTAGTATGAGTTAACCAATATTGATCAACATACTAAATAATTAATGAATAGGAAACAAATTTAGAAAATAAGATAATGTCTGCACATGCTCAGAAAGAAAGAATTGCAAGAAAAAAAAAAATCTGTCTATTAAGACTCATGAAGCTTCCCTTGTGGCTCAGCTGTTAAAGAATCTGCCTGCAGTGAGGGAAACCTGGGTTTGATCCCTGGGTTATATGGGCACAATAAAGGACAGAAATGGTATGCACCTAACAGAAGCAGAAGATATTAAGAAGAGGGGGCAAGA
>NW_011383060.1:0-642 GCF_000754665.1 Bison bison bison
CCACAGAAACAACAGAGCAACAGTGAAGTCTACAAAACACCCGGAAAATGAAAACTCAGTCTCCAGATTTTTGTTCCTTAGCTACACATTCACGTTTGTTCTCCACAACCTTTTCTAAATTACATCAATTGCCTTTCAAAAAACAACAACAGAAAGTTTTGTAGAGAGGATTTAAATGCTCAAAGCGGGTGGAAAAAGAGGCAAAAAAGAGAGAGAGAGAGGGTGCATCGTTAAGCAAAGGAGAGAAAGACACTTTGAAAGTTCTAATTATCAGAGTCTGGGAATACACAACAATGGCCCGAGCAGTGGCGGCCGGCCGGCGCCCCGTGCATGTGAATGACACAAAATGCATGTGTGACCGGGGAGAGACATTTACAGAGCTGCGGTGAGACGGAGCAGGGGAGGAAGAGAGAGGGCACAGCTCCTGATGTGTTTACCTCCTCTGCTGATGGGATATTGACTTTTCCCCACCAGGTTGGTTAGAAAGGGGACTATTTACGCTGCCACACAGCCGAGTTAGAATGACAACCAGCGTCACTCGGTGCTCTTCGTAAAAGACAACTGTGACCGCCAGCATATCCCATAGCCGGTCAATACGGCAGAGGCACCATTCCACGCCAGTTAGAGATGCAGATAAAGGCT
>NW_011383061.1:0-597 GCF_000754665.1 Bison bison bison
ACACACACACACAAACAGGTTGCGCAGTCACCAGGGTGCAGGGCTTAGAACAGCACGTACACACACACGCACATACACAAACAAACCGCTTACACAGTTACCAGGGAAAAGTTTGAGAATGGCACACACACACACACGAACACCCGGTTTCACAGTTGCTAGCACAGGGCTGAGAATGGCACACATACACACTCACACACACACATACACAAACACATAAACCGTTGCGCACTCACCAAGGCACAGGCGAAGGAACAGCTCGAACACACACACACAGACAGACACAAACCTTTGCACAGTCGCCAGGCATAGGACTGAGACAGCACACACACACACACACAAACCTCTTGTACAGTCGCCAGTGCCCAGGGCTGAAAACGGAACACACACACAAACACACACACACACACACACAAACCGGTTTCTCAGTCGCCAGGGCACAGGGCTGAGAACAGCATATAAACACACAGAGAGATGCACACACAGACACACACACACACATACAAATACACACAAACTGCACAGTCGCCAGGGCACAGGGCTGTGAATGGCACACACAAACACACACACACATACAAACCGGTTTCACAGTTGCCA
>NW_011383062.1:0-514 GCF_000754665.1 Bison bison bison
GACAAAGGCTTTGGCATAGTCAATAAAGCAGAAATAGAGGTTTTTTCTGAAATTCTCTTGCTTTTTCCATGATCCAGCAGATGCTGGCAGTTTGGTCTTTGTTTCCTCTGCCTTTTCTAAAACCAGCTTGAACATCAGGAGGTTCATGGTTTCCATATTACTGAAGCCTGGCTTGGAGAATTTTGAGCATTACTGTACTAGCGTGAGATGAGTGCAATTTTTTGGTAGTTTGAGCATTCTTTGGCATTGTCTTCTTTGAGATTGGAATGAAAACTCAGCTTTTCCAGTCCTGTGGCCACTGCTGAGTTTTCCAAATTTGCTGGCATATTGAGTGCAGCACTTTCACAGCATCATCTTTCAGAATTTGGAATAGCTTAACTGGAATTCCACCACCTCCACTCTCTTTGTTCGTAGTGATGCTTTCTAAGGCCCACTTGACTTCACATTCCAGGATATCTGGCTCTAGGTCAGTGATCACACCATCGTGATTATCTGGGTCGTGAAGATCTTTTTT
>NW_011383063.1:0-757 GCF_000754665.1 Bison bison bison
TTCTGTAATAAGAGGTAGGGCTCATACTTATGGGGACACCTTGAACGCATAAAATCACAACTCTCATTTACTTAGATATATTGTTCAAAGAACGCTGTTGCTCTCCTCACATTGGACACAATTTTATTTTATTTATTTTCAATATAAATATATGTATTTTAATTGGAGTCTAATTGCTTTACAATATTGTACTGGTTTTGCCATACATAAATATAAATCTGCCACAGGTATACATGTGTGCCACCTCCCTCCTCATATCATCCCTCCTGGTTATCCCAGTGCACCAGCCCCAAGCATCCTGTATCATGCATTGAACCTGGACTGCCAGTTTGGTGACCTATGTTATTATACATGTGTCAGTGCCATTCTCCCAAATCATACCACCCTAGCCGTCTCCCAGGGCTCAAAAGACTGTTTTATACATCTGTGTCTTTTTTGCATTCTCGCATACATGGTTATCATTATCATCTTTCTAAATTCCACATATATGTGTTAGTTTATTCTATTGGTGTTTTTCTTTCTGGCTAACTTCATTCTGTATAATAGGCTCCAGTTTCATCCACCCCATTAGAACTGACTGAAATGTATTCCTTTTAATGGCTGAGTAATACTCCATTATGTATATATCCCACAGCTTTCTTATCCATTCATCCACTAATGGGCATCTAGGTTGCTTCCATGTCCTGGCTATTAGAAACAGTGCTGTGATGAACATCGGGGTACACATGTCTCTTTCAATTCTGGTTTCCTTGGTGTG
>NW_011383064.1:0-509 GCF_000754665.1 Bison bison bison
CCAGATGTTCAAGCTGGGTTTAGGAAAGGCAGAGGAACCAGAGACCAAATTGCCAACATCTGCTGGATCATGGAAAAAGCAAGAGAGTTCCTGAAAAACATCTATTTCTGCTTTATCGACTATGCCAAAGCCTTTTGTGGATCACAATAAACTGGAAAATTCTGAAAGAGATGGGAATACCAGACCACCAGACCTGCCTCTTGAGAAATTTGTATGCAGGTCAGGAAGCAACAGTTAGAACTAGACATGCAACAACAGACTGGTTCCAAATAGGAAAAGGAGCCCGTCAAGGCTGTATATTGTCTTCCTGCTTATTGAACTTATACGCAGAGTACATCATGAGAAATGCTGGGCTGGAAGAAGCACAAGCTGGAATCAAGATTGCCGGGAGAAATATCAATAACCTCAGATATGCAGATGACACCACCCTTATGGGCAGAAAGTGAAGAGGAACTAAAAAGCCTCTTGATGAAGGTGAAAGAGGAGAGTGAAAAAAGTTGGGACTTAAA
>NW_011383065.1:0-707 GCF_000754665.1 Bison bison bison
CAAACAACTGATCCACTTGAGGAGATAATTCAATTGGGAAAATAAGTAAGATTTGGTTAATTTACATTATTTACTACATATTCATTCAGTTACTTTGATAACTTTTGCCTCCTTAAGATTATTATTTACAATTCTGAAACACCATTCTTTTTTGACATGTAAATATGAAGCAAAAATATGAAAATAATATTTGCAAAAGTATCTTGCAAGTACAAAAAATAAGACACATACATATTCAGTTCAGTTCAGTCCCTCAGTCGTGTCTGACTCTTTGAGACCCCATGTACTGCAGCAAACCAGGCCTCCCTGTCCATCACCAACTCCCGGAGTCCACCCAAACCCATGTCCATTGAGTCAGTGATGCCATCCAGCCATCTCATCCTCTGTTGTCCCCTTCTCCTCCTCCCCTCAACCTTTCCAAGCATCAGGGTCTTTTCAAATGCATCAGCTCTTCTCATCAGGTGGCCAAAGTGTTGGAGTTTTAGCTTCAACATCAGTCCTTCCAATGAACACCCAGGACTGATCTCCTTTGGGATGGACTGGTTGGATCTCCTTGTAGTCCAAGGGACATTCAAGAGTCTTCTCCAACACCACAGTTCAAATGCATCAATTCTTCCGCCCTCAGCTTTCTTTAGAGTCCAACTCTCACATCCATACATGACTGCTGGAAAAACTATAGCTTTGACTAGACAGATCTTTGTTGCTAG
>NW_011383066.1:0-647 GCF_000754665.1 Bison bison bison
GTTCCATTGATCTATATTTCTGTCTTTGTGCCAGTACCATACTGTCTTGGTAACTGTGGCTTTGTAGTAGAGCCTGAAGTCAGGTAGGTTGATTCCTCCAGTTCCATTCTTCTTTCACAAGATAGCGTTGGCTATTCGAGGCTTTTTGTATTTCCATACAAATTGTGAAATTATTTGTTCTAGCTCTGTGAAGAATACCGTTGGTAGCTTGATAGGGGTTGCATTGAATCTATAAATTGCTTTGGGTAGTTGCAGAGGAAGGTAAACTTCCAAACTCATTCTATGAGGCCACCATCACCCTAATACCAAAACCTGACAAAGATCCCAAAAATAAAGAAAACTACAGGCCAATATCACTGATGAACTTAGATGCAAAAATCCTTAACAAAATCTAACAATTAGAATCCAATAGCACATTAAAAAGATTATACACCACGAGCAAGTGGGCCTTATCCCAGGGATGCAAGGATTCTTCAATATCCACAAATCAATCAATGTAATACACCACATTAACAAATTGAAAAATAAAAACCATATGATTACTCAAAAGATGCAGAGAAAGCCTTTGACAAAATTCAACATCCATATATGAATAAAAACTCTCCAGAAAGCAGGAATAGTAGGAACATACCTCAACATATAAAAGC
>NW_011383067.1:0-646 GCF_000754665.1 Bison bison bison
CACAAATAGGCAGCTCTATTCTAAAGCAGGTTAGAGGTTGAAGTGTAAATATACATTCAGTGATGTGGATGTGTAATTTTTCCTCAGGGACCATGGCTAGTTTCTGTTTATAAGATCACAGGTAGCCTTCTCTTCATTGATTGTTAATATCTAAATGCTTCTGTCAGATATTAATATCTAAATGCTTCTACTATCTAAATGTTTATGTAGTCAATATTTTTTATGTATTGATCTCCCACCAGCTAGCAGATGCTTTAAATACATTGCCTTTTATTTTGATTGCATACTCTAGGCTTGATGCTCTTATCTTCATTGTACCAATGAGAAAACCCAAACCTAGAGAGAGTAAATAATTCCCCTGAGACCATCCAGCTACTAATTGGTGTTTCTGAGATTCATCTCAAACCTACCTGGCTCCAGCTCTTGATTGCATTTCCCCTGGTGGTGCTGTGTGACTCTATCATCCCTTAAGCACTGACTCACACTTTCTCAAAGGTGGCCTACTAATTCTGCCCAACACATACTCTATCTTGGAAGCAGGCATTCATGCTCACAATTATATTTCAGAGCAGTCAAATTCTGGGACGCTAGATCACTTAGGGACTGGCAATAATTACAGATATCCAGGTTCTAATTCCAGATATTC
>NW_011383068.1:0-622 GCF_000754665.1 Bison bison bison
AAGAAATAGGAGGTGTCTGGTCACATAAGGAAATAAGTAGGTAATACAAAGCATGGCTCAGAAAGCCCAGAGGCTGGACTTAACGGAGACTTTACATCAGGTAGTATAGATAAAAAGAATACAAGAAACAATATAATTGTCAAGAATATTTCACTAGAGAATCAGGATATACAGATTATTTAAAAGAAAACCAGTGGACATGAAAAGTGGAGTGGTTGACTTCAAACTGTCACGGTAAATCACTAATAGAACAACAACAAAATCAACAAGGAAACAAAAGACTGAAACTTTACAAATCAGAAAGTCTTAGGTATTTACAGAAAACATGACCTGATAACAGAATAGAGAGAAACAGCAATTATTTCACTCAAAATTTATAAGCACAAGTGATGGGTTTGACCCAGAAATCTAAAGGATTTCTATTTCACAAGTCATATTTCAAACATTAAGACCATATTGGGCAACTACCAAGTATTTCTGTAAATATTTATTTCAGATTTATAACTTACACTTAAAAAGACCTAGTCTATGTCTTAGCGTTGTCATATGAGCCAAAAAAAACCCTTTTTTGGAGATGGAGGTTTTGCCTTATTTAATTGCATCATCTACAACAGTGGTTTCT
>NW_011383069.1:0-770 GCF_000754665.1 Bison bison bison
TTCACTCTCCTCTTTCACTTTCGTCAAGAGGCTTTTAGTTCCTCTTCACTTCTGCCATAAGGGTGGTGTCATCTGCATATCTGAGGCTATTGATATTTCTCCTGGCAATCTTGATTCCAGCTTGTGTTTCTTCCAGTCCAGCATTTCTCATGATGTATTCTGCACATAAGTTAAATAAACAGGGTGACAATATACAGCCTTGATGAACTCCTTTTCCTATTTGGAACCAGTCTGTTGTTCCATGTCCAATTCTAACTGTTGCTTCCTGGCCTTCATACAAATTTCTCAAGAGGCGGATCAGGTGGTCTGGTATTTCCATCTCTTGTGCTTAGTCATGTCCAAGTCTTGGAGACCCCATGGACTGTAGCCTGCCAGGCTCCTCTGTCCATGGGATTTCCCAGGCAAGAATATTGGACTGGGTTGCCATTTCCCACTCTCGGGGAATCTCCCTGACCCAGGGATCAAACCCACATCTCTTGCATGTCCTGCATTGACAGGCAGATTCTTTATCACTAACACCTAGGAAACCCTGCTAGAACCATGGTCTTTCCATTCTGACCCCCAACCTTGATCTTCCTTATTCAGACCTCAAGCCCTACATTCTCAATGAATTGCTGCCCATGGTTTGACCTGACAGTGGGAAAAAATAACAATTAGGTCTCAGGATGACAACCTCCTTTCAAAAGGAGGTTGGGAGGACCATCGTGGTGTCCAATGACAACAGAAGGCATCAGAAAGAAAGGGGCACCAACTTGAAGGGGTGTGGAGAG
>NW_011383070.1:0-647 GCF_000754665.1 Bison bison bison
ATACAAAATGCTGATAGTAGGAGAAACTGAGTGAAGAATAAAAGGGAACTGAATATTTTGAAACTCTTCTGTAAATGTAAATGATTAAAAAAAAAAACAACCCAGAGGGAAAAGACAAGGAAACAAGAATATAAATGATGGGAATTCCTTGGTAGTCTAGTGGTTAAGACTACGTGCTTTCACTGATGAGGGCCCTGGTTGGGGAACTAAAGCAGAAATAGATGTTTTTCTGGAACTCTCTTGCTTTTTCCATGATCCAGCGGATGTTGGACTAATTTGATCTCTGGTTCCTCTGTCCTTTTACTAAAACCAGCTTGAACATCAGGAAGTTCACAGTTCACATATTGCTGAAGCCTGGCTTGGAGTAATTTTGAGCGTTTACTTTACTAGCTGTGAGATGAGTGCAATTGTGTGGTAGTTTGAGCATTCTTGGGCATTGTCCTTTCTTTTGGGATTGGAATGAAAACTGACCTTCTCAGTCCTGTGGCCACTGCTGAGTTTTCCAAATTTGCTGGCATATTGAGGGCAGCACTTTCACAGCATCATCTTTCAGGATTTGGAATAGCTCCACTGGAATTCCATCACCTCCACTAGCTTTGTTCGTAGTGATGCTTTCTAAGGCCCACTTGACTTCACATTCCAGGATG
>NW_011383071.1:0-572 GCF_000754665.1 Bison bison bison
GAAGCCTGTAAGTGATAGAAAGAGGGCGGAAGCTCGAGGAGGGTGGTAAGTTGGGGCGTGAGCCAGTGTGCGGGGCTCAGCCTCAGCGGGAAGCGGGCCTGGAGGAAGGCCGTGCTGCCTCACTCCGGGTGGTCAGGTTGGGGCTGTCGGGCGTCTCACTGACTGCGGCGCCCCCGGCATCGCCTGCCCGCAACTGCCATCCTCGGGGCCTTAGCCTCTCAGTCATCATGGACAAGACAGACCCTCATGGGCTACAGTCCACAGGATGGCAAAGAATCAGATACGACGGAGAGACTGAGCATGCATGCAATATAAATGCTAGTAACTCATGGATTTCTCTCATGATACTGCTGCTGCTGCTGCTGCTAAGTCACACAGATTTAGCAGAGTCTCACAGAGTCGGACACAACTGAAGCAACTTAGCAGCAGCAGTACCATGAAAGAAATCCATGAGTTACTAACGTTTATATTTCATGCATGCTCAGTCTCTCAGTCGTATCTGATTCTTTGCCACCGTGTGGACTGTAGCCCATGAGGGTCTTGTCCATGGGATCTCCAGGCAAGAATACTGG
>NW_011383072.1:0-581 GCF_000754665.1 Bison bison bison
ATGGACTGTAGCCCTCCAGGCTCCTCTGTCCATGGGATTCTCCTTCCTTTGAAGGAGGTCACCATTACCGTCATTACCCCTACCATAGTTTGGCCCAAACAACAGAGAGGATACAAGCCCTGCCCATCAACAGAAAATTGGATTAAAGATTTACTGAGCATGGTTCCATCCATCAGAACAAGACCCAGTTTCCCCTACAGTCACTCTCTCCCACCAGGAAACTTCCATAAGCCTCTTATCCTTATCCATCAGTGGGCAGACAGAATGAAAACCACAATCACAGAAAACTAACCAAACTGATCACGTGGACCACAGCCTTAACTAACTCAATGAAATGATCAGTCATGCCATGTAGGGCCTCCTAAGACGGAAGGGATCATGGTGGAGAGTTCTGACAAAATATGGTCTACTGGAGAAGCGAATGTCAAACCACTTCAGTATTCTTGCCTTGAGAACCCCATGAACAGTATGAAAAGGCAAAAAGATATGACACTGAAAGAAGAACTCCCCAGTCAGTAGGTGGCCCAATATGCTACTGGAGAAGAGTGGAGAAATAGCTCCAGAAAGAATAAAGAGACGGA
>NW_011383073.1:0-911 GCF_000754665.1 Bison bison bison
TGCCCGCACACTTCTGCGAACTCCACCCTGTGAGTGAAGTCGAACACGAGGGGCAGTGACTCGCCGGCATCGTACCAGAAAAAACCCAGGTTCCAAATACAGCTCGACAAGTGGCCTCTCTCCCGGGGACACCTAGAGAGGCAAGCGGAGTTCCATGCCTCAACCCAAGACGAGGCCTGTCTCTCCTGTCCCAAGTCTGTAGGGACCCTGCGATCGGAGTCTGAAATCAGAGGAACCCTGAGGTTCCTGCCTCAACTGGAGATGAGGCCCTCTTCCAATGCACCAAACCCCGTGGAGTCCCGAGAGGCCCCTCCCACCTCCAGTTTCCCTGACTTCTCAGAGCCACCATGAAAAGCCCCCTGAGGTCACCTGCACAAGTCGAGGGAACCCAGGGTCTCCTGCCTCAACCTGAGAAAGATCTCGAGAGACCTTCTTCAACACGTCTCGAGGCCAGATTCCCCTACCATGACTCGAAAGCAAAGATGCGCTTCCCCTCGCCACTCGCATGGAGACCAGACTTCCTGGCGCCACACGAGAGGTTCACTGACCTCGCCGTCGTACCCCGTGAGAAAGCGCACACTGGGGCCGCCGCTCGAGAACAGCCCCGAGACTCCCCCGTCATCGCGAGATGAGGGCCTTCGTCTCCTGCATGGCCTAGAGACCAATCCCGCGACCTCTCTCCAAAAGCCTCAGGAGGCTTGACTCCCTTTAGTCCACCCAGTGAGCTCCAAGAGATACCCGTCGCGACTCGAGAGCAGAGCGGGGTTCTTTGCTTCCACTCGAGATGAATGCCTGTCTCCCCTGGTGCGTCTGGAATGCAACCCCGAGATCCCTGTCGACCCTGGGGAGGAACATTGGCTTCTGGACACAAGCCTAGATGAGGTCTATTGGCCCTGCAGTCACTCGAGAGC
>NW_011383074.1:0-543 GCF_000754665.1 Bison bison bison
CATGAAGGAAGAGCTTTTCGCAACATATTTCACTGAGGGAACTACAAGGATGATAGGCTTAATACTATGTGTCAACTCATGGATTTCTAAGCATTGCTCACAATACAGATCTGATTTTCAACATCAGGGTTCTTTCAGTGTCCTTGAACAGCATTTGTTTTTCTGTTCAGTTCAGTTCAGTCGCTCGGTCGTGTCTGACTCTTTGCGACCCCCATTGAACCACAGCACGCCAGGCCTCCCTGTCCAACACCAACTCCCAGAGTTTACCCAAACTCGTAACCATTGGGTCGCTGGTGCCATCTAACCATCTCATCCGCTGTCGTCCCCGTCTCCGCCTGTCTTCAATCTTTCCCAACATCAGGGTCTTTTCAAATGAGTCAGCTCTCCAAAAATTGGAGTTTCAGCTTCAACATCAGTCCTTCCGATGAACACCCAGAACGGATTTCCTTTAGGATGGACTGGTTGGATTTCCTTGCAGTCCAAGGGACTCTCAAGAGTCTTCTCCAACACCACAGTTCAAAAGCATCCATTCTCTGTGCTCAG
>NW_011383075.1:0-504 GCF_000754665.1 Bison bison bison
CCCATTGGACTATAGCCTCTGTCCATGGGATTCTCCAGGCAAGAATACTGGAGTGGGTAGCCATTCCCTTCTCCAGGTGATCTTCGTGATCCAGGGATGGAGCCCAGATTTCCTGCACTGCAAGCAGATTCTTTACCATCTGAGCCACCAGGAAAACCCACAATACCTGGTACTGAGCTCAATCCCAGCAGATGCAAAGCAAGTCGTGACAACTGTTAACTTGAGGTCTGCATATGCATTGCGCCTAATATTTTTCTGGACTGGTGATGGAAGGCCTCCTCCTTTGTAGTGCACTGTAAAATGATGCTAATTATATCACCTTACATTTGTATAGGTATAAATATAAGGTGATATTATTCACATTATATTTGTATATATCAGGGCTTTCCTGATAGCTCAGTTGGTCAAGAATCTGCCTGCAATGGAGGAGACTCCAGTTTGATTCCTGGGTCAGGAAGATCCACTGGAGATGGACAGGCTACCCACTCCAGTATTCTTGGGCTT
>NW_011383076.1:0-981 GCF_000754665.1 Bison bison bison
GACATCTTGGAATGTGAAGTCAAGTGGGCCTTAAGAAGCATCACTATGAACAAAGTTAGTGGAAGTGATAGAATTGCAGTTGAGCTATTTAAAATCCTAAAAGATTATGCTATGGAAGTGCTGCACTCAATATGTCAGCAAATTTGAAAACTCAGCAGTGGCTCGGGACTTTAAAAGGTTAGTTTTCATTCCAATCCCAAAGTAAGGCAATGCCAAAGAATGCTCAAACTACTGCACATTTGCATTCATCTCACATGCTAGTAAAGTAATGCTAAAATTCTTCAAGCCATGCTTCAGCAATACATGAACCGTAAACTTCAAGATGTTCAAGCTGGTTTTCGAAAAGTCAGAGGAAACAGAGATCAAATGGCCAACATCCACTGGATCATCAATCAAGCAAGGGAATTCCAGAAAAAGATCTACTTTTGCTTTATTGACTATTCCAAAGACTTTGACTGTGTGGATTACAATAAACGTTGGGAAATTCTGAAAGAGTTGGGAATACCAGAGCAGCTGACCTGCCTCTTGAGAAGCCTCTATGCAGGCTGGAAAACAGCAGTTTGAACGGGACATGGAATGACTAGCTTCACATAGGATAAGGAATATGTCAAAGTTGTATATTGTCACTCTGCTTATTTAACTTCTATGCAGAGTGCCTCATGAGAAACACTGTGCTGGATGAAGCACAAGCTGGAATCAAGTTTTCCAGGAGAAATAACCTCAGATATGCAGATGACACCACCCTTATGGCAGAAAGGGAAGAACTGCCAGTCCAGGTTCGATGCGCGATACTGGATGCTTGGGGCTGGAGCACTGGGACGACCCAGAGGGATGGTGTGGGGAGGGAGGAGGGAGGAGGGTTCAGGGATGGGGAACACATATATGCCTGTGGCGGATTCATTTTGATATTTGGCAAAACTAATACAATTATGTAAAGTTTAAAAATAAAATAAAATTAAAAAAAAAAGAAGTACATTTAAT
>NW_011383077.1:0-528 GCF_000754665.1 Bison bison bison
ACCAAACCCAGTGGAGTGCCGAGAGGCCCCTCCCACCTCCACTTTCCCTGACTTCTCAGAGCCACCATGAGAAGCCCCCTGAGGTCACCTGCACAAGTCAAGGGAAGCCAGGGTTTCTGCCTCAACCTGAGAAAGACCTCGAGAGACCTTCTTCAACACGTCTCGAGGCCAGATTCCCCTACCATGACTCGAGAGCAATGACGCGCTCCCCCTCGCCACTCGCATGGAGACCCGACTTCCCTGGCGCCCCACGAGAGGCTCACTGACCTCGCCGTCGTTCCTAGGGAGAAACCGCACACTGTGGCCACCGCTCGAGAACAACCCTGAGCCTCCCCCGTCATCGCGAGTTGAGGGCCTTCGTCTCCTGTATGGCCTAGAGACCAATCTCTCGACCTCTCTCCAACGCCTCAGGAGCCTTGACTCCCTTTAGTCCACCCAGTGAGCTCCAAGAGATACCCGTCGCGACTCGAGAGCAGAGCGGGGTTCTTTGCTTCCACTCGAGATGAATGCCTGTCTCCCCGGGTGCGT
>NW_011383078.1:0-758 GCF_000754665.1 Bison bison bison
ATCAAGATGGGACCGGGAAATCGGGGTCCTACGCAATGTGGAACCACCCACGAGGCCACGTCTGGAATGTCTTCGTGAGACCGGCCTCATCCTGAGGTGCGACCGGAAAGTCGGGAACCCCTTCCAGACAAAGCAGGGGAGTCGACCCTCCTGTCCAGATCAGGAGGGGAGAAAGGGCTCAGAGGAGGGGGTGCCGGAAAACCTCAGTGTTCCTCTCGAGGGAGACCGGGATTTCGGGGAACTTTGTGGGTCGCATCAAGGGTGCCAAGTGCCCTTTCGCCCTCCAATTCCTAACGTGGGCCTTCTCATGAGACGCTGTCCCGGGAAAGGGCTTCATCTTGCGATGACGGGGGAGCCACGTGGTTTTTCTCGAGTTACGGCGGGATTCTCGAGTTACGACGGGGTATTCAGGATGCCTCTTGTGTTGACCCAGGCAAGTCCAATCTTCCATTCGAGTTGCGAAGGAAAGCTGGGAATTGCTCTCGAGTGACTCCAGGGCCAATAGAACTCAACTAGGCTGGTGTCCAGAAGCCAATGCTCCTCTCCAGGGGCGACAGGGATCTCGGGGTTGCATTCCAGACGCACCCGGGGAGACAGGCATTCATCTCGAGTGGAAGCAAAGAACCCCGCTCTGCTCTCGAATCGCGACGGGTATCTCTTGGAGCTCACTGGGTGGACTCAAGGGAGTCAAGCCTCCTGAGGCGTTTGGAGAGAGGTCGCGAGATTGGTCTCTAGGCCATGCAGGAGGCGAAGGCCCT
>NW_011383079.1:0-643 GCF_000754665.1 Bison bison bison
GAGTTTCCTGGGAAGAGCAATCCAGATTTGATACTTTACACATCTGCTTTACTAAGGCTGAGAGCAGTGTTTTGGGGCTGGAGCCTTGATTAACACAAATGTTACTGTGAAAAATTAAATACTCTGAACTGATACATAAAATTTGAAGATTCTCAGCAGAAATAATTGCATATGAATATTTAAATTGATCTAGTTAAATGGCAGTTACTCTTGCTGTTAAAAAGTTTAAGCATAAAGCATAATAATCCTTTGTGTAGTCTGTCCCTGGTTTATTCATTCAGTCATCTATCGATGGACATTTGGGTTGTTTCCAATGACATGCTGTTTATAACAAACAATGTTTCCTTTGTATCAGCTTTTGCTACAAAATGCCATGTAGTAAACAACCGCCAAGACTTAGCTGAATATAAAAATAATCATTCATTGTTTTTGTCTCTTAAAGCTTAGCTTTGGGGCTAGCACACTGTCGTTTCCACTGACATGGCATCATTTCAAAACAAGCCTCCAGGTCAAGCCCAACATCAAAGATGAAGAATCGCTGCACCTGCGATGAGGCCATGGCAGAATGTGGGTACTAGGGAAGGCTGGAGAGAAATATAATCTACTGCTGCTGCTGCTAAGTCACTTCAGTCGTGTCCGACTC
>NW_011383079.1:4824-5196 GCF_000754665.1 Bison bison bison
ATTGATGCTTTTGAACTGTGGTGTTGGAGAAGACTCTTGAGAGTCCCTTGGACTGCAGGGAGATGGAACCAGTCCATTCTGAAGGTGATCAGCCCTGGGATTTCTTTGGAAGGAATGATGCTAAAGCTGAAACTCCAGTACTTTGGCCACCTCATGCGAAGAGTTGAGTCATTGTAAAAGACTCTGATGCTGGGAGGGATTGAGGGCAAGAGGAGAAGGGGACGACAGAGGATGAGATGGCTGGATGGCATCACTGACTCGATGGACGTGAGTCTGAGTGAACTCCGGGAGTTGGTGATGGACAGGAAGGCCTGGTGTGCTGCGATTCATGGGGTTCAAAGGTCGGAACACGACTGAGCGACTGATCTGATC
>NW_011383080.1:0-550 GCF_000754665.1 Bison bison bison
TACATCATGGAAAGACTGGACTGGAAGAAACACAAGACTGGAATCAAGATTGCCAGGAGAAATATACAGTAACCTCAGATATGCAGATGACACCACCCTTATGGCAGAAAGTGAAGAGGAACTCAAAAGCCTCCTGATGAAAGTGAAAGTGGACAGTGAAAAAGTTGGCTTAAAGCTCAACATTCAGAAAACGAAGATCATGGCATCCCGTCCCACCACTTCATTGGAAATAGGTGGGGAAACAGTGGAAACAGTGGCAGACTTTATTTTTCTGGGCTCCAAAATCACTGCAGATGGTGACTGCGGCCATGAAATTAAAAGACGCTTACTCCTTGGAAGGAAAGTTATGACCAACCTAGATAACATATTCAAAAGCAGAGACATTACTTTGCCAACAAAGGTTCGTCTAGTCAAGGCTATGGTTTTTCCGTGGTCATGTATGGATGTGAGAGTTGGACTGTGAAGAAGACTGAGGCAAGATTGATGCTTTTGAACTGTGGTGTTGGAGAAGACTCTTGAGAGTCCCTTGGACTGCAAGGAGATCCAACCA
>NW_011383081.1:0-583 GCF_000754665.1 Bison bison bison
GGAAAAGACTAGAGATCTCTTCAAGAAAATTAGAGATTCCCAAGGGAACATTTCATGCAAAGATGGGCTCAATAAAGGACAGAAGTGGTATGGACCTAACAGAAGCAGAAGATATTAAGAAGAGGTGGCATGAATACACAGAACTGTACAAAAAAAGGTCTTCATGACCCAGATAATCACGATGGTGTGATCACTCACCTAGAGCCAGACATCCAGGAATGTGAAGTCAAGTGGGCCTTAGAAAGCATCACTATGAACAAAGTTAGTGGAGGTGATGGAATTCCAGTTGAACTATTTCAAATCTTAAAAGATGGTGGTGTGAAAGTGCTGCACTCAATATGCCAGCAAATTTGGAAAACTCAGCAGTGGCCACAGGACTGGAAAAGGTCAGTTTTCATTCCAATCCCAAAGAAAGGCAATGCCAAAGAATGCTCAAACTACCGCACAATTGCACTCATCTCACATGCCAGTAAAGTAATGCTCAAAAGTCTCCAAGCCAGACCTCAGCAGTACGTGAATCGTGAACTTCCAGATGTTCAAGCTGGTTTTAGAAAAGGCAGAGGAACCAGAGGTCAAATTGCCA
>NW_011383082.1:0-518 GCF_000754665.1 Bison bison bison
ACAGGATGCTTGGGGCTGGTGCACTGGGATGACCCAGAGGGATGATATGGGGAGGAGGTGGGAGAGGGGTTCAGTATGGGGAACACATGTACACCTGTGGTGGATTCATGTTGATGTATGGCAAAACCAATACAATATTGTAAAGTAATTAGCCTCCAATTAAAATAAATAAATTTAAATTAAAAAAAAAAAGAATCTTCACAACCCAGATAATTATGATGGTGTGATCACTCACACTCACCTAGAGCCAGACATCCTGGAATGTGAAGTCAAGTGGGCCTTAGAAAGCATCACTACGAACAAAGATAGTGGAAGTGATGGAATTACAGTTGACCTATTTCAAATATTGAAAGATGATGCTGTGAAAGTGCTGCACTCAATATGCCAGCAATTTTGGAAAACTCAGCAGTGGCCACAGGACTGGAAAAGCTGTTTTCATTCCAATCCCAAAGAAAGGCAATGCCAAAGAATGCTCAAACTACTGCACAATTGCACTCATCTCACACACTAGTAAAGTA
>NW_011383083.1:0-756 GCF_000754665.1 Bison bison bison
TATCAGGCAGATGACCGGACAGGTGTGGCGTGGTTCGGCTGGCGATTATCAAGCAGATGAGCGGGCAGGTGTCGTGGGGATCGGCTGGCGATTATCAACCAGAAGAGCGGGCACGTGTCGCACACCTCAGCTGGCGATTATCAAGCATATGAGCGGGCAGGTGTCGCGCGGCTCAGCTGGCGATTATCAAGCAGATGAACGCGCAGGTGTCGCGCGGCTCAGCTGGTGATTATCAAACAGATAAGTGGGCAGGTGTCATGTGGCTCAGCTGGCGATTATCAAGCAGATCAGCCGGCAGGTGTCGCGCGGCTCAGCTGGCGAGTATCAAGCAGATGAACGGGCAGGTTTCGCGCGGCTCAGCTGGTTATTATCAAGCAGATGAGCGGGCAGGTGTCGCGCGGCTCACCTGGCGATTATCAAACAGATGAGCAGGCAGGTGCTGCGTGGCTCAGCTCGCGATTATCAAGCAGATGAGCGGAGAGGTGTCGCCAGGCTTAGCTGGCGATTATCAAGCAGATGAGCTGGCAGGTGTCGCGAGGCTCAGCTGGCGATTATCAAGCAGATGAGCGGGCAGGTGTCATGTGGCTCAGCTGGCGATTATCAAGCAGATGAGCAGGCAAGTGTCGCGGGGCTCAGCTGGCGATTATCAAGCAGATGAGCGGGCAGGTGCCGCAAGGCTCAGCTCGCGATTATCAAGCAGATGAGCGGACAGGTGTCGCGAGGCTCAGCTGGCGATTATCAGGCAGATGACCGGAC
>NW_011383084.1:0-522 GCF_000754665.1 Bison bison bison
CACTGCCCCTTCGTGTTGACTTCATTCACAGGGTGGAGTTCGGAGAGGGGTCCGGGCATCAGGTTCTTATCAAGAGGGGACCGGGAAATCGGGGTGTTTGGCAATGTGGAAGCACCCACGAGGCCACGTCTGGAATGTCGTCGTGAGACCGGCCTCATCCTGAGGTGCGACCGGAAGGTCGGGAACCCCTTCCAGACAAAGCAGGGGAGTCGACCCTCCTGTGGAGATCAGGAGGGTAGAATGGGCTCAGAGGAAGTGGTGCCGGAAAACCTCGGTATTCCTCTCCAGGGAGACCGGGATGCCGGGGAACTTCGTGGGGTGCTCAAGGGTTCCAAGTACCGTTTCGACCTCCAATTCCTAACGTGGGACTTCTCCTGAGACGCTGTAGCGGGAAAGCGCTTCATCTTGCGATGACGGAGGAACCACGTGGTTTTTCTCGAGTTGCGGCGGGATTCTCGAGTTACGACGGGGAATTCAGGATGCCTCTTGTGTTGGCCCAGGGAGTCCAATCTTCCATTCGAG
>NW_011383085.1:0-553 GCF_000754665.1 Bison bison bison
TCAGTGCATGATAGCCACCTGATCAGTGCATGATTACCACGTAATCAGTGCATGATCAGTTTCGTGATCCGTGCATGATCAGCCACCTGATCAGTGCATGATAGCCATGTGATCAATGTCTGATCAGCAACGTTATCAGTGCATGATAGCCACGTGATCACTGTATGATCATCCACGTGATCAGTGCATAATCAGTCACGTGATGAGTGCATGCGCAATCACGTGATCCATGCATGATAGCCACGTGATCAGTGCATGATCAGTCATGTGATCAGTGTATGATAAGCCTGTGAACAGTGCGTGCTCACTCACATGATCAGGCCTGCTGAGCTGCCTGATTCCTGTCTGCTCATCTGCTTACAATTGCCAGCTGAGCTGCATGATTCCTCCTGTCATCTGCTCGACAATTGCCAGCTGTGCTGCGTAATTCCTGCCTGCTCAGCTGCTTGATATTGCCATCTGAGCAGCATGATTCGTCATAGATGAGCTCCATGATTATTGCCTGCTGATTGTGTGATTCGTGCCTACTCAGCTCTTTAATTATTGCCTCCAG
>NW_011383086.1:0-522 GCF_000754665.1 Bison bison bison
GATCTGTACTTGATCAGCCACGTGATCAGTGCCTGCAGAGTCACGTGATCGGGGCCTGCTGAGCTGCGTGATTCCTGCCGGCTCATCTGCATGACAATTGCCATCTGAGCTGCGTGATTCCTGTCTGCTCATCTGCTTGACAATTGCCAGCTGAGCTGCGTGATTCCTGCCTGGTCACGAGCTTGATTATTGCCAGTTGAGCAGAATAATTCGTCACTGCTGAGCTCCAAGCTTATTGCCTGCTTATTGTGTGGTTCGTGTCTGTTCAGCTCTTTGAGTATTGCTCCTGAGGTCCCTGTTCGGTCGCCACCTGCCGGGGACCAGCCCCAACTGATCCAGGGTATTCGAAGGAGAGATGGCCTAGGCGAGTATTTATATGCTAATCAGAGATGTCAAGAATAATAGTATGAGGAGAGCTCAGTAGTCAAATTCGGTGGAGAAAAGAGACTGAGGAGCTTGGTTTACGCAGAGGACCAATCAAACTTCAAGACAAGAAGTTTGCACCACTTACGTAGGCCGCAG
>NW_011383087.1:0-666 GCF_000754665.1 Bison bison bison
GGGTTGTTCTCGAGCGGCGGCCCCAGTGTGCGGTTTCTCGCGAGGTACGACGGCGAGGTCAGTGAGTCTCTCGTGGGGCGCCAAGGAAGTCGGGTCTCCAAGCAAATGGCGAGGGGGAGCGCGTCATTGCTCTCGAGTCATGGTAGGGGAATCTGGCCTCGAGACGTGTTGAAGAAGGTCTCTCGAGGTCTTTCTCGGGTTAAGGCAGGACACCCTGGGGTCCCTCGACTTGTGCAGGTGACCTCAGGGGGCTTCTCATGGTGGCTCTGAGAAGTCAGGGAAACTGGAGGTGGGAGGGGCCTCTCGGCACTCCACTGGGTTTGGTGCATTGGAAGAGCGCCTCATCTCCAGTTGAGGCAGGAAACTCAGTGTTCCTCTGACTTCAGACTCCGATCGCAAGGTCCCTGCAGACTTGGGACAGGAGAGTCAGGCCTCGTCTTGGGTTGAGGCATGGAACTCCGCTTGCCTCTCGAGGTGTTCCCGGGGAGACAGGCCACTTGTCGAGCGGTATTTGGAACCTGGGGGTCTTTTCCTGACGATGCACGGGCGAGTCACTGCCCCTTCGTGTTGACTTCATTCACAGGGTGGAGTTGGAAGAGGTGTCCGGGCATTGGGTTCTTATCAAGAGGGGACCGGGAAATCGGGGTCCTTCGGAATGTGGAACCA
>NW_011383088.1:0-502 GCF_000754665.1 Bison bison bison
GGCCTTCCTGTCCATCACCAACTCCCGGAGTTCACTCAGACTCACGTCCATCGAGTCAGTGATGCCATCCAGCCATCTCATCCTCTGTCGTCCCCTTCTCCTCCCGCCCCCAATCCCTCCCAGCATCAGAGTCTTTTCCAATGAGTGAACTCTTTGCATGAGGTGGCCAAAGTACTGGAGTTTCAGCCTCAGCATCATTCCTTCCAAAGAAATCCCAGGGCTGCTCTCCTTCAGAATGGACTGGTTGGATCTCCTTGCAGTCCAAGGGACTCTCAAGAGTCTTCTCCAATACCACAGTTTAAAAGCATCAATTCTTCGGCTCTCAGCCTTCTTAAGAGTCCAACTCTCACATCCATACATGACCACAGGAAAAACCATAGCCTTGACTAGACGAACCTTTGTTGGCAAAGTAAGAGGTGTTTATATGATTTTTAAGAATGATTAGAATCTGTGAGTCTATGATTATGTGATTTCCTGGGGGCAAAAAAAAAAAAAAAAAAAA
>NW_011383089.1:0-718 GCF_000754665.1 Bison bison bison
ACAGGAGGGTCGACTCCCCTGCTTTGTCTGAAGGGGTTCCCGACTACCGGTCGCACCTCAGGATGAGGCCGGTCTTGCAACGACATTCCAGTCGTGGCCTCGTGGGTGGTTCCACATTCCGAAGGACCCCAATTTCCCGGTCCCCTCTTGATAAGTTCGAGATGCCCGGACACCTCTTCGAACTCCACCCTGTGAATGAAGTCAACACGAAGGGGCAGTGACTCGCCGGTGCATCGTCCGGAAAACCCCCAGGTTCTAAATACAGCTCGACAAGGGACCTCTCTCCCCGGGGACACCTAGACGGGCAAGCGGAGTTCCATGCCTCAACCCAAGAAGAGGCCTGACTCTCGTGTCCCAAGTCTGCAGGGACCGTGCCATCGGAGTCTGAATCAGAGGAACCCTGAGGTTCCTGCCTCAACTGGAGATGAGGCCCTCTTCCAATGCACCAAACCCAGTGGAATCCCGAGAGACCCCTCCCACCTCCAGTTTCCCTGACTTCTCAGAGCCACCATGAGAAGCCCCCTGAGGTCACCTGCACAAGTCCAGGGATCCCAGGGTTTCCTGCCTCAACCCGAGAAAGACCTAGAGAGACCTTCAACACGTCTCGAAGCCAGATTCCCCTACCATGACTCGAGAGCAATGACGCGCTCCCCCTCGCCACTCGCATGGAGACCCGACTTCCTTGGCGTCCCATGAGAGGCTCACTGACCTCGCCGTC
>NW_011383090.1:0-624 GCF_000754665.1 Bison bison bison
GATTCCTGCCTGCTCAGGTCCGTGAGTATTGCCTGCTGAGTTGCGTGATTCCTGCCATCTCAGCTCCATGATTATTGCCTGCTGAGCTGCGTGATTTGTGCCTGCTCTGCTTCTTGATTATTGCCTGCTGAGCTGCGTGATTCCTGCTTGCTCAGCTCCAGGATTATTGCCTGCTGAGCTGCGTGATTCGTGCCTGCTCAGCTCCTTGCTACTGTCTGCTGAGCTGCGTGATTCCTGCCTGCTCAGCTCCAGGAGTATTGTCTGCTGGGCTGCAAGATTCGTGTCTGCTCAGTCACGGGTGTCAAGCCTGCTGAGTCACGTCGTTTAGAGTCTGCTTAGCCACTTAATGGCAGTCTGCTCAGCTCCTTGATTTTGCCAGCTGAACTGCGAGATTCGTGTCCTTCTCAGCTCCTTGATCTTTGCCTGCTGAGCTGTGTGATTCCTGCCTGCTCAGCTCCATGAGTATTGCCTGCTGAGCTGCATGATTGGTGTCTGCTGAGCTGCACCATTTGTGTCTGCTGAGCTGCACCATTGGTGTCTGCTGAGCTGCCCAAATTGTGTCAGCTCAGTCACGGGTGTAGAGCCTGCTGCGTCACGTGTTTAGAGTCTGCTTAACCACTTCAT
>NW_011383091.1:0-651 GCF_000754665.1 Bison bison bison
GTGATCAAACAAGAAACAGCAAGAGTGAATGTCGACATTCTAGGAATCAGCGAACTGAAATGGACTGGAATGGGTGAATTTAACTCAGATGACCATTATATCTACTACTGCGGGCAGGAATCCCTCAGAAAAAATGGAGTAGCCATCATGGTCAACAAAAGAGTCCGAAATGCAGAACTTGGATGCAATCTCAAAAATGACAGAATGATCTCTGTTCGTTTCCAAGGCAAACCATTAAATATCACAGTAATCCAAGTCTATACCCCAAACAGTAACAATGAAAAAGCGCAAGTTGAACGGTTCTATGAAGACCTACAAGACCTTTTAGAACTAACACCCAAAAAAGATGCCCTTTTCATTATAGGGGACTGGAATGCACAAGTAGGAAGTCAAGAAACACGTGGAGTAACAGGCAAATTTGGCCTTGGAATACGGAATGAAGCAGGGCAAAGACTAATAGAGTTTTGCCAAGAAAATGCACTGGTCATAACAAACACCCTCTTCCAACAACACAAGAGAAGACTCTATACATGGGCATCACCAGATGGTCAACACCAAAATCAGATGGATTATATTCTTTGCAGCCAAAGATGGAGAAGCTCTATACAGTCAGCAAAAACAAGACCAGGAGCTGACTGTGGCTCAGACCAT
>NW_011383092.1:0-610 GCF_000754665.1 Bison bison bison
GAGAATTTCCAGGGGGACTCCTGAAGCTCGATCCCGCCTTTGCGTATGCCGAGCCTCCTTCCTCATGACCTTTGTCATGGGCGGAGTACCTCACTGGCTCCTAGCAGTGATAGAATTCCAGTTGAGCTTTTCCAGATCCTGAAAGATGATGCTGTGGAAAGTGCTGCACTCAATATGCAATATGCAATATGCACTCAATATGCAATATGCCGGCTCACGGCAGTAGGGGAATCTGTCCTCGAGACGTGTTGAAGAAGGTCTCTCGAGTGTCTTTCTCTGGTTGAGGCGGGAAACCCTGGTGTCCCTCGACTTGTGCAGGTGACCTCAGGGCGCTTCTCATGGTGGCTCTGAGAATTCAGGAGACCTGAAGGTGGGAGGGGCCTCTCGGCACTCCACTGGGTTTGGTGCATTGGAAGAGGGCCTCATCTCCAGTTGAGGCAGGAACCTCAGGGTTCCTCTGACTTCAGACTCCGATCGCAAGATCCCTGCATACTTGGGACAGGAGAGTCAGGCCTCGTCTTGGGTTGAGTCATGGAACTCCGCTTGCCTCTCGAGGTGTTCCCGGGGAGACAGGCCACTTGTCGAGCGGTATTTGGAACCTGGGGGTCTT
>NW_011383092.1:4802-5233 GCF_000754665.1 Bison bison bison
CATCAAGTGTGCCAAGTAACGTTTCGACCTCCAATAACTAACGTGGGACTTCCCCTGAGGCGCTGTAGCGGGAAATGGCTTCATCTTGCGATGACGGGTGAACCACGTGGTTTTTCTCGAGTTGCGGCGGGATTCTCGAGTTACGACGGGGAATTCAGGTTACCTCTTGTGTTGGCCCAGGGAAGTCCAATCTTCCATTCGAGTTGCGAAGGAAAGCTGGGGATTGCTCTCGAGTGACTGCAGGGCCAAAATACCTCATCTAGGCTTCTGTCCAGAAGCCAATGTTCCTCTCCATGGGCGACAGGGTTCTCGGGGTTGCATTCCAGAGACACCCGGGGAGACAGGCATTCATCTCGAGTGGAAGCAAAGAACTCCGCTCTGCTCTCGAGTCGCGACGTGTATCTCTTGGAGCTCACTGGGTGGACTAAAGG
>NW_011383093.1:0-602 GCF_000754665.1 Bison bison bison
CTGTGTCTCTTTTGCTGTCTCACATACAGGGTTATCGTTACCATCTTTCTAAATTCCATATACATGTGTTAGTATACTGTATTGCTGTGGGTTTTTTTTTTCTTTCTTTCTTTCTTTCTGGAACTGATTAAATGTATTCTTTTTAATGGCTGAGTAATACTCCACTGTGTATACATACCACAGCTTTCTTATCCATTCGTCTGCTGATGGACTTCTAGGTTGCTTCCATGTCCTGGCTATTAGAAACAGTGCTGTGATGAACATTGTGGTACACGTGTCTCTTTCAATTCTGGTTTCCTTGGTGTGTATGCCCAGCAGTGGGATTCCTGGGTCATAATTAATCCTTTAATTTTCAATTTTACAACCTATTACCTTGCAAAATATGACCCTATTTTTAAAGCATATTTCATATTTTAAATATATTTGTGATTGATTGTGTTTTGTATTTTTAATATTGTATTTCATAGAGTCTACCCTCTACTCTAGTATTTTTTTTTACTAAATTTAAGTAATTTACTTGTTTTAATTGGAGGCTAATTACTTTACAAATTGTAGTGGTTTGTTGCCATACATTTGACATGAATCAGCCATGGATGTATCAG
>NW_011383093.1:4917-5527 GCF_000754665.1 Bison bison bison
TATGTTGAATAGTAATGGTGAAAGTGGGCACCCTTGTCTTCTTCCTGACTTTAGAGGAAATGCTTTCAATTTTTCACCATTGAAGATAATGTTCGCTCAAGGGTTTGTCTTATATAGCTTTTATTATGTTGAGGTATGTTCCTTCTATTCCTGCTTTCTGGAGAGTTTTTATCATAAATGGATGTTGAATTTTGTCAAAGGCTTTCTCTGCATCTATTGAGATAATCATATGGTTTTTATTTTTCAATTTGTTAATGTGGTGTATTACATTGATTGATTTGTGGATATTGAAGAATCCTTGCATCCCTGGGATAAAGCCCACTTGGTCATGGTGTATGGTCTTTTTAGTGTATTGTTGGATTCTGATTGCTAGAATTTTGTTTAGGATTTTTGCATCTATGTTCGTCAGTGATATTGGCCTATAGTTTTCTTTTTTTGTGGCATCTTTGTCAGGTTTTGGTATTAGGGTGATGGTGGCCTCATAGAATGAGTTTGGTAAGTTTACCTTCCTCTGCAATTTTCTGGAAGAGTTTGAGCAGGATAGGTTTTAGCTCTTCTCTAAATTTTTGGTAGTAATTCAGCTGTGAAGCCGTCTGGACCTGGGCTTTTG
>NW_011383094.1:0-598 GCF_000754665.1 Bison bison bison
CCTTCCAATGCACAGGGTGCGGGTTTGGTCCCTGGTTGGGGAGCTAAGATACCACATGCCTCGGGGCCAAAAAACCGAAACATAAAACAGAAGCAATACTGTAACACACTCAGTAAAGACTGAAGGGAAAAAAAAACCTCAGACATCTATTTCAAAATGGTACTCCTTTATGAAAGAAAATTGGAGAAATATCAGTTTATGCTTCAATTACTTTTCAATATTAAAGTCTTGAAAAATATGTTAGGAGCTAAAGGAACTTTGTGGGATGACAGAGTGTACTATATTTAAACTCATCATATATACATATTAGAACTCTTTGGACTGTACACTTAGATGGATTCATTTTTTTCTGCATAAAGTTTTATTCAATAAAGTTTGAAAAAGAAAAGTGTTATTGCAATAAGACAGGAATTCAACTAATAAGTATCAAGTAAAAAAATGTTCACATACCTTGTATTTTACATTTTCCTAATTATGCCATCTATATTGTCTTCCCCCATTATCTGAAAGTAGAGTGTTTCTATGAAACCTCCTATAAGCCAAAATGGCATAAAAGGATGATGTAGTTACTTTTTTTCATAAAAGCAAAACTTATCTT
>NW_011383095.1:0-729 GCF_000754665.1 Bison bison bison
AGCAAATGAAGCAACTGACAAACAACTAATCTCAAAAGTATACAAGCAACTCCTGCAGCTCAATTCCAGAAAAATAAATGACCCAATCAAAAAATGGGCCAAAGAACTAAACAGACATTTCTCCAAAGAAGACATACATATGGCTAACAAACACATGTAAAGATGCTCAACATCACTCATTATCAGAGAAATGCACATCAAAACCACAATGAGGTACCATTTCATGCCAGTCAGAATGGCTGCTATCCAAAAAGTCTACAAGCAAGAAATGCTGGAGAGGGTGTGGAGAAAAAGGGAACCCTCTTACACTGTTGGTGGGAATGCAAACTAGTACAGCCACTGTGGAGAACAGTGTGTAGATTCCTTAAAAAACTGGACATAGAACTGCCATAGGACTCAGCAATCCCACTGCTGGGCATACACACCGAAGAAACCAGAATTAAAAGAGACACGTGTACCCCAATGTTCATCGCAGCACTGTTTATAATAGCCAGGACATGGAAGCAACCTAGATGTCCATCAGCAGACGAATGGATAAGAAAGCTGTGGTACATATACACAATGGAGTATTACTCAGCCATTAAAAAGAATACATTTGAATCAGTTCTAATGAGGTGGATGAAACTGGAGTCGATTATACAGAGTGAAGTAAGCCAGAAAGTTGTGTTGGAGAAGACTCTTGAGAGTCCCTTGGACTACAAGGAGATCCAACCAGTCCATTCTGAAGGA
>NW_011383096.1:0-849 GCF_000754665.1 Bison bison bison
GCTCTTGGCAAATGTGATTCTGTTCTCTATGTGCGAACACACCAAAGCCTGCCTTGTCGCCCAAGCCTGTGGGGCCGGAAGCAGTAAGAGGATCAAGCTAAGCCAACCATCCTATAATCCTGATACCAATATATGTGTTCTGCAAAGAGTACAATTAGTAATGTTTCAAACTGGAAGACTCTGCAGGTAGCAGGTCCTTATGCTGCACTTCTGGTCCATCACTGAAAGCACAGGAAAAAGGAAAGCCTAGTATGCCTGGCACTTCAGAAGGACAGAAAGGCCCTTGTAGCCGGGTGGCCAAGGGGTTGTGTGGTCACCCACTTTGGCTTCTTGTCTGAGGTTGCTGTCTGTTCTGTGTCTTGGAATCTTTGAACTCTCACTGGTCGCCCACAGGCACTTTCCTCCTGCCTCTCCTTTCTGCCAGGCATCCTTGGTGCACCATTCTGACTCCACTTAGAACTTGCTTGCTCGGTGAGATAACAGAGATAGGTACCCTGACTTCATTGCTTCTGCTGGCTGGAGTCTAGGTGGAGTCTTTCCCTATGATGTTCATGCTTTGCTATTCAACTCGCATTACCTGGTTAGGTCACTTCCGACAGCTCATACTCATAAGCCTACTGGCAGGTGGTTCTTTCTGTGCATGTGCATGTACACAGTAACATCCCTGAGAGGAAACTTGCACATATGCAGAAGTACACGCTCTCTTCTCCAGGAACATGAACTTTGGTAAGCACCCAACTTTCTTTGTCCTGGTTATTTTCTTTCACTTGCTCATCTCAGGTTGCACTTCTGATTCTGTACCTTAGCGCCAAGAGTGTTTGAACCACCAGACTTCACTGATTGACTAAA
>NW_011383097.1:0-685 GCF_000754665.1 Bison bison bison
CACAATACTCGTATCAGATAAATTAGACTTTAAAACAAAGGCTGTGAAAAGAGACAAAGAAGGTCACTACATAATGATCAAAGGATCAATCCAAGAAGAAGATATAACAATTATAAATATATATCCACCCAACATGGGAGCACCGCAGTATGTAAGACAAATCCTAACAAGTAATATCATAAAAAGCAAAGAAAGGCTGTAAAAGTGTTCCAGATTAAAAGAGACTTTATCAACATGACAATGAAATGCAATATCTGATCCTGGACTAGATCTTGTACTAGAAGGAAAAAGTGCTAAAAAGGACACTGAGGGTCAGTTAACAGTATTAGAATACAGACAGTAGATTTAATAAAAGTATTTTATCCATGTTAAATTACTGAAGTTGACAACTGCACTATTACAGTTATTAACCGAATATCCCTATTCTTAGGAAATTCAGAAATATGTACTGAAGTATGTGGGATACTTCATGGGAATAAAAACCATGATATCTGCAGCAGGCCTTCCAAGAGTTTAGAAAAAAACTTTTTGGGTGGGGAGCAGACAAATAATAAAGAAATGGGGTGAAATGATAAGAACAAGTGAAAAATCTGGGCAGAGGTTATATGGATATTATTTGTATTATTTTTGGAACTTTTCTTTAAGCTTGACATTAAAAATTTAAAATGTGCAAAAAAAAAAAAAA
>NW_011383098.1:0-832 GCF_000754665.1 Bison bison bison
AACACGTCTCGATGCCAGATTCCCCTACCATGACTCGAGAGCAATGACGCGCTCCCCCTCGCCACTCGCATGGAGACCCGACTTCCCTGGCGCCCCACGAGAGGCTCACTGACCTCGCCGTCGTACCTCGCGAGAAACCGCACACTGGGGCCGCCGCTCGAGAACAACCCCGAGCTCCCCCGTCATCGTGACTTGAGGGCCTTCGTCTCCTGTATGGCCTAGAGACCAATCTCTTCGACCTCTCTCCAAACGCCTCAGGAGGCTTGACTCCCTTTAGTCCACCCAGTGAGCTCCAAGAGATACCCGTCGCGACTCGAGAGCAGAGTGCGGTTCTTTGCTTCCACTCGAGATGGATGCCTGTCTGCCCGGGTGCATGTGGAATGCAACCCCGAGATCCCTTTCGCCCCTGGAGAGGAACACTGGCTTCTGGACACAAGCCTAGATGAGGTCCATTGGCCCTGCAGTCACTCGAGAGCAATCCCCAGCTTTCCTTCACAACTCGAATGGAAGATTGGACTTCCCTAGGCCAACACAAGAGGCATCCTGAATTCCCCGTCGTAACTCGAGAATCCTGCCGCAACTCGAGAAAATCCACGTGGTTCCCCCGTCATCGCAAGATGAAGCCCTTTCCCGCTACAGTGTCTCAGGAGAAGTCCCACGTTAGGTATTGGAGGTCGAAACGGTACTTGGCACCCTTGATGCGACCCACAAAGTTCCCCGACATCCCGGTCTCCCTCGAGAGGAACACCGAGGTTTTCCGGCACCACTTCCTCTGAGCCCCTTCTACCCTCCTGATCTGGACAGGAGGGTCGACTCCCCTGCTTTGTCTGGA
>NW_011383099.1:0-510 GCF_000754665.1 Bison bison bison
AGAATGCAAAAAAGACACAGATGTATAAAACAGTCTTTTGAGCTCTGGGAGACGGGCTAGGGTGGTATGATTTGGGAGAATGGCACTGACACATGTATAATAACATAGGTCACCAAACTGGCAGACCAGGTTCAATGCATGATACAGGATGCTTGGGGCTGGTGCACTGGGATAACCAGGAGGGATGATATGAGGAGGGAGGTGGCACACATGTATACCTGTGGCAGATTCATATTTATGTATGGCAAAACCAGTACAATATTGTAAAGCAATTAGACTCCAATTAAAATACATATATTTATATTGAAAAATAAATAAAATAAAATTGTGTCCAATGTGAGGAGAGCAACAGCGTTCTTTGAACAATATATCTAAGTAAATGAGAGTTGTGATTTTATGCGTTCAAGGTGTCCCCATACGTATGAGCCCTACCTCTTATTACAGAAAGAATTGTGGAAGATGAGCGAGATTAAAGGAGAGCTTTTCAGCAACAGGATCTGAATTGTTCAG
>NW_011383100.1:0-687 GCF_000754665.1 Bison bison bison
GAAGAACCCCAGGGTTAGTAGAAGGAAAGAAATCTTAAAAATTAGGGCAGAAATAAATACAAAAGAAACCATAGCAAAAATCAACAAAACCAAAAGCTGGCTCTTTGAGAGGATAAATAAAATTGACAAACCATTAGCCAGACTCATCAAAAAACAAAGGGAGAAAAATAAAATCAATAAATTAGAAATGAAAATGGAGAGATCACAACAGACAACACAGAAATACAAAGGATCATGAGACTACTCTTAGCAATTATATGCCAATAAAATGGACAACTTGGAAGAAATGGACAAATTCTTAGAAAAGCACAACTTTCCAAAACTGAACCAGGAATAAATAGAAAATCGTAACAGACCCATCACAAGCATGGAAATTGAAACTGTAATCAGAAATCTTCCAGCAAACAAAAGCCCAGTTCCAGACGGCTTCACAGCTGAATTCTATCAAAAATTTAGAGAAGATCTAACACCTATCGTACTCAAACTCTTCCAGAAAATTGCAGAGGAAGGTAAACTTCCTACTCATTCTATGACTACACCATCACCCTAATACCAAAATCTGACAAAGATGCCACAAAAAAAGAGAACTACAGGCCAATACCACTGACAAACATAGATGCAAAAATCCTTAAAAAAACTCTAGCAATCAGAATCCAACAACACATTAAAAAGATCATACACCATGAC
>NW_011383101.1:0-670 GCF_000754665.1 Bison bison bison
TTCCCAACTCTACCAATTGTTCTAGGTAATTCCTGACACTACTAAATATGGCCAACTATATAGTATCTCCTCCTGCCATACTAGAGGCACTACAGTAAGTGTAAAGGCAGATAACACACAAAAGTACATTTACAGCTCATGATTCTTTGCTAATTTTCTTTTCAGTTGATGTATCCATAGGTGTGAGTGGGGTATTAAAGTCCCCCATTATAATTGTGGTACTGTTAATTCCCCCTTTCCTACTTCCTTGCATTTGCCTTGCATCTTGAGGTGCTCCTAAATGGCACAATGGTCTAGTTACACCTAATTGTTATATATAGTCATTACACTCATTAGTAACGGAATCACCTTTTTTCCAGTGCAGTCCTGAGCCCACATCTTGGGCCCTGCACAAAAGCAGCCTGTATCCTTCCCATGTTCAAGCCCTGAGAAACATTCCTGAGACCACATCTCGGTCGGTCACTGCACTGAACCAGTCTAGGTTCTGCCCTAGTTAGTCCCCTGACACATACCTCTGAACCAACATCTCGGGCCCTGCCCTGAAGCAGGCTGGTCCTTCGTATGTTCAAGCCCTGACAAACGCTCCTGAGCCAACCTCTCTGTCACTGCACTGAACTAGGCTCGGTCCTACACTTGTTCAAAACCCCGGCAAACACTGCTGCGCCCAAAT
>NW_011383102.1:0-643 GCF_000754665.1 Bison bison bison
CGGTAAGAAAAAAACCAAACGATTTTTTTGGCCAACCCAATACCTTGCACCCTAAGTGTCTGTGAATACCTTCCCACTGAAGGTTGAACCTCTTCCCACTGGAGAGGAGGGGCTGTGAGCAGGCTACCTGGTCAGCCTCACTTTAAACACTCTGTGGACCTTGTGGCACCAGAACATTCTGCTGGCGACCAAGTCAATGCTCCATTTCCAGCCCAACCCCAGATGTGCCCCTTGTGTGTTACTAACTATGACATTGAGCACTTGCTTTCGATGACTAAATGTGATCAGAGAGTGCTTTCATAGCACAAGCCTCATGGAGGACAAATCAACAGGCACCTGACCTTAGCCCCTGAGGTTGCTGAAAGGGCCTGGGATGGGTGAGGTGGGTGGGGGTCTGGACAAATAGAAAGGACTGAAGATACACCGATAGCCAGGTGTGGTACCCGCATCAAATGTTAATGCTTGCCTCCATGCTGTGCTTAGAAACAAACACGACTGCCGTGGGCTCTGGCAAATGAGCCGTTCCGAAAAGTCACCAGGCACCCCAAACTCAGGGGCCACTAATCTAAGTCCCCTCTTTCCCTGACAGTCACCATCTACCTTCTTTTGAAAAACAGGCTTCCCACATATGGGAAAAGACTCT
>NW_011383103.1:0-565 GCF_000754665.1 Bison bison bison
TGCATGTGACGTGTGTGCGGGGGGCCTGGGCAAGGCCGAGGAGGTGGAGCCCGTGTTTCAGCATGGCCCCAGCCCTCCCCCACCACAGGTGGGAACTGTGGCTTCCTCACTAGGGAAGGTGATGGGGGTCAACCGCCCATGGTCCCGCCCTGTGCCCTCTCCCCGGCCCCACGGTCACGCAGCTGTCCCTCTGGCTGCCCTGCCCTGTCCCCCCTCAAGTGGTCAGACCCCAGCAAGCCCAGTTGCACACATGGGGCCTCAAAGGGTCCTGAGACCTCAAGGGCCCTCTGCTGTCCCTGAAACGGTCCCCCAGGGGCCAGGGTGGTCTCTCCTGTGCCGGGGTGGTCACTGCGGCCACCCAGACCCAGACGCAGCTCTGTCCTCCCAGCCATGTCACCGCCCTCAGGGGCCCCAGAGACCTGGGAAATAGAACTGCGCTGAATCCTGGGTTCCTGGACCAACCAACGTCACGGCCACAGCTCAGCAGGGCCCGTGTGTCCACCCGGCCAGCAGGATTAGAATCCCATGGCCGGAGTCGGGGCCTGGGCTGGGCCCTCGCCCACGC
>NW_011383104.1:0-745 GCF_000754665.1 Bison bison bison
CGTTGGAGAGAGGTCGCGAGGTTGGCCTCTAGGCCATGCAGGAGACGAAGGCCCTCATCTCCGCGATGACGGGGGAGTCTCGGGGTGGTTCGTCGAGCGGCGGCCCCAGGGTGCGGTTTCTCACGAGGTACGACGGCGAGGTCAGTGAGCCTCTCGTGGGGCGCCAGGGAAGTCGGGTCTCCATGCGAGTGGCGAGGGGGAGCGCGTCATTGCTCTCGAGTCATGGTAGGGGAACCTGGCCTCGAGACGTGTTGAAGAAGGTCTCTCGAGGTCTTTCTCGGGTTGAGGCAGGAAACCCTGGCTTCCCTCGACTTGTGCCAGTGACCTCAGGGGGCTTCTCATGGTGGCTCTGAGAAGTCAGGGAAACTGGAGGTGGGAGGGGCCTCTCGGGACTCCCCTGCGTTTGGTGCGTTGGAAGAGGGCCTCATCTCCAGTTGAGGCAGGAACCTCAGGGTTCCTCTGATTTCGGACTCCGATCGCAGGGTCCCTGCAGACTGGGGACAGGAGAGTCAGGCCTCGTCTTGGGTTGAGGCATGGAACTCCGCTTGCCTCTCGAGGTGTCCCCGGGGAGAGAGGCCACTTGTCGAGCTGTATTTGGAACCTGGGGTTTTTTTCCGGACGATGCACGGGCGAGTCACTGCCCCTTCATGTTGACTTAATTCACAGGGTGGAGTTCGGAGAGGTGTCCGGGCATCGGGTTCTTATCAAGAGGGGACCGGGAAATCGGGGTGCTTCGCAATGTGGA
>NW_011383105.1:0-744 GCF_000754665.1 Bison bison bison
AGTCCTTGGAAAGAAAGTTATGACCAACCTAAATAGCATATTCAAAAGCAGAGACATTACTTTGCCAACAAAGGTCTGTCTAGTCAAGGCTATGGTTTTTCCTGTGGTCACGTATGGATGTGAGAGTTGGACTGTGAAGAAAGCTGAGCATCGAAGAATTGATGCTTTTGAACTGTGGTGTTGGAGAAGACTCTTGAGAGTCCCTTGGACTGCAAGGAGATCCAACTAGTCTATTCTGAAGGAGGTCAGCCCTGGGATTTCTTTGGAAGGAATGATGCTAAAGCTGAAACTCCAGTACTTTGGCCACCTCATGCGAAGAGTTGACTCATTGGAAAAGACTCTGATGCTGGAAGGGATTGGGGGCAGGAGGAGAAGGGGACGACAGAGGATGAGATGGCTGGATGGCATCACTGACTCGATGGACGTGAGTCTGAGTCAACTCCGTGGGTTGGTGATGGACAGGGAGGCCTGGCATGCTGTGATTCATGGGGTCACAAAGAGTCGGACATGACTGAGCTACTGAACTGAACTGAACTGAAGGTACTGTTCTAAATGAAAGTGGGCTTCCTTGATATCTCAGTTGATAAAGAATCCGTCTGCAATGCAGCAGACCACGGTTTGATTCCTGGGTCAGGAAGATCCGCTGGAGAAGGGATAAGCTACCCACGCCAGTATTCTTGGGCTTCACTTATAGCTCAGCTGGTAAAGAATCCGCCTGCAATATGGGAGAACTGGGTTCGATCC
>NW_011383106.1:0-514 GCF_000754665.1 Bison bison bison
AGGAGAAAAACGGAAGGCAAGAAAGACACAACTTTGTTCCTTATTGTAAAAATGTCTGTCACCTTACCTCAGGGGCACACTGAAAACCTGAGTGCTCTTCCCAGGCAGGAGAAGGTCACATCCTGGGGTCGGGCAGAGGGAAAGGTCAGGGTGAGTCACCTCTTCCTGAAACATTCTATCCCCCAGGCCCTACCTGGTCCTATCCTACAGATGCTGACCAGGTGTCTCACACTCAACCAGAGCAAGTGATTGAACTCCTCTTCCCTGAGCTTCTTCCTCCCACCTCCCTTCTCTCAGTAACAAACAAACAGACAAACAAACAAATACCTCATCTGCCACCTTTCCGAACCAAAGGCCTGAATCTCGGGGCCCCCAGGGACAGGGGCAGCCCTGGAGTCCGAGGAGAGGCAGAGCAAACAGGAAAACGACCAAAGCACCGCGGCAGTGGAGAGGCCACTAGATTGATTTTTTTGTTTTTGTTTTTGTTTTTTTTGCTGTGCCCGCCTGACTGTGT
>NW_011383107.1:0-525 GCF_000754665.1 Bison bison bison
AAATACACTCATTATAGTGAATTACTAAGAACTCTTTTAGCTTCACCTTTATGTGATCCCGGAGACCATAGCCCAATAAGTTCCTCTGTCCTTGGAATTTTCCAGGCAAGAATTCTGGAGTGAGTCGCCATTTCCTCCTCCAGGGCATTTTCCCAAATCACATCTCCTTTGACTCCTGCCTTTGCTGAAAGATTCTTAACAACAGTGCCACCTGAGAAGCCCAGTGTATTACATAGATAATCCAACTATGCTAATGAGTTATCACCTCTGAGTAGTGAAAAAGTACCAAATACTATACAGAGAAGACATGGTAGAGAAACATTGTTAAAGGGGATCTTTATGGTACTAGTGAGATATATTTGGTAGGAGTCATTATAAATGTCACTACTAAGTGTCCCTTTTATTTTTTTTTAATTTAATTTTATTTTTCAATTTTACAATATTGTATTGGTTTTGCCAAATATTGAAATGAATTTGCCACAGATATATATGTGTTCCCCATCCTGAACCTCCTCCCCTCCTCCC
>NW_011383108.1:0-598 GCF_000754665.1 Bison bison bison
GATAATCGCCAGCTGAGCCATGCGTCACCTGCCCGTTTATCTGCCTGATAATCGCCAGCTGAGCCTCGCGACACCTGCCCGCTCATCTGCTTGATAATCGCCAGCTGAGCCCCACGACACCTGCCCGCTCATCTCCTTGATAATCGCCAGCTTTCCGGGTGAGACCTGTCCGCTCATCTGCCTGATAATGGTCAGCTTAGCCGGGTAAGACCTGTCCGCTCATCTGCCTGATAATCGCCAGCTGAGCCACACGACACCTGCCCGCTCATCTGCTTGATAATCGCCAGCTGAGCACCGCGACACCTGCCCGCTCATCTGCTTGATATTCGCCAGCTGAGCCCCGCGACACCTGCCCACTCCTCTGCTTAATATACGCCAGCTGAGAAATGCGTCACCTCCAGGCTCATGTGCCTGATAATCACCACCTGAGTCGCGCGGCACCTGCCCGCTCAACTGCCTGATAATCGCCAGCTTAGCCAGGTGACACCTGTCCGCTCATCTGCCTGATAATCGCCAGCTGAGCCCATGCGTCACCCTGCCGGCTCATCTGCCTGATAACTGGACAGCTGAGCCCACACGACACCTGCCCGTCATCTGC
>NW_011383109.1:0-436 GCF_000754665.1 Bison bison bison
CCATTCTTCTTTTTCAAGATTGATTTGGCTATTCGAGGTTTTTTTTTTTTTTTCCCATATAAATTGTGAAATTATTTGTTCTAGTTCTGGGAAAAATACCTTTGGTAGCTTGTTAGGGATTGCATTGAATGTATAGATTGCTTTGAGTAGTATACTCATTTTCACTATACTGATTCTTCTGATCCATGAAGATGGTATATTTCTCCATCTATTAGTGTCCTCTTTGATTTATTTCATCAGTGTTTTATAGTTTTTTATATATAGGTCTTTTGTTTCTTTAGGTAGATATATTCCTAAGTATTTTATTCTTTTCGTTGCAATGGTGAATTGAATTGTTTCCTTAATTTATTTTTCTGTTTTCTCATTGTTAGTGTATAGGGATGCAAGGGATTTCTGTGTGTTGATTTTATATCCTGCACTTTACTATATTCATTGA
>NW_011383109.1:2948-3024 GCF_000754665.1 Bison bison bison
CGGTTCTGGCTGCCTGCCACCAGAGGGGGATGGTCTGCAGCTGGCTAGTTCTGTTCAGTCCTTTGTTCCATGCTCT
>NW_011383109.1:4761-5161 GCF_000754665.1 Bison bison bison
AGTTCATTTTCGGATAGTTTCTTGGTCTGGCTTATATTTCTCAAGATCTATAGGCCCCTTCCTATGTAGCTGGTACTAACTGCAGGGTTTTATTCTATTGCACCTGTCACTTCCAAGGTGGTTCCCTCGGTTTTAGCTTCTGTCTGCTTGTCTCTTCAGTGTCTGATTTCCGTCCTGACACAAGAGGGTGGTGGTGGTCACTTTTTTAGGCTCATTTGTTCAGTCGCGCTGTGGGGAGGGAAGGACGCTGCAAACAAATAACACTGGCATGTGCTCCTAGTGTTTCAGCCACACTGGGCCTACCCCCGCTCACAGCGCGTGCACCCTCCCTGCGCATACAGCTCAGGCTCTAGGTTGCTCCGCCAGAAACCGTCTGAGGCCGGCCCTGGGCTGCATGCAC
>NW_011383110.1:0-521 GCF_000754665.1 Bison bison bison
AGTAGTGGCCTTGGTGTTAACAACTTTAGACCCTTAAGGTAATAAATTCTTTCCTTTGTTGTAAACCCATTGCACCTCTACCCTGTAGGAATGCAACTTTATCTAACACCTTCAGAGGATGGCGCCAAACTTTAAAATAATTACTCTTAGAGAAAATAAGTCTTATGGTTGACAAACCTTTATCAGAGTCATAAAATGTTAACAGGCCTTCTGGCCAGAAGATGATGTAAATCACTTAAACCATTTGTATACGATAAATTTACAGAAAAGAGAGCTTGGTCTCAATAAGGATCAAAGACTGCTGGCTTTGCATGATTTCACACCCCCTATAATCCTCTGTGTGCAACTTAGGGTATAAAAGCCCCTGTTGAAAATAAAGCTATGGGCCTTGCTCACTGACGCTTGGTCTCCCCGTGTCGTTCTTTCTTGTTTCCTTTTCCTCCTTTTCTCTTCTGTTCGTCCTTCATGCCAAAATAATTGCAGCACAGGGGTCCTCTGCAACCACTTATTTGCCTGGGCTT
>NW_011383111.1:0-501 GCF_000754665.1 Bison bison bison
ACACTGATCATGAGGCTGTTCATGCACTCATCACGTGTCTGATCATACACTGATCACATTAGTGATAATGCACTGAACACGTGACTGATCATGCACTCATCACGTGCCTGATCATGCACTGATCACGTGGCTGATCATGCACTGATCACGAAGCTGATCATACACTGGTCACGTGACTGTGTATGCATTGATCACTTGGCTGATCTTGCACTGTTCATGTGGCTCATCAGGCACTGATCACGTGGTTGACTGTTACACTGATCACGTGGCTGATCATGAACTAATCCCGAAGCTGATCATACACTGATCACGTGACTGTGCATGCATGATCACAAGGTTGATCCTGCACTGATCACGTGGCTGATCATGCACTTATATCATGCCTGATCATACACTAATCACGAGGCTTCACGTGCACTGATCACGTGGCTCATCATGCACTGATCATGAAGCTGATCATACACTGATCACATGACTGTGCATGTACTGATCACGTGACTG
>NW_011383112.1:0-805 GCF_000754665.1 Bison bison bison
TGGGGGCAGGAGGAGAAGGGGACGACAGAGGATGAGATGGCTGGATGGCATCACTGACTCGATGGACGTGAGTCTCAGTGAACTCTGGGAGTTGGCGATGGACAGGGAGGCCTGGTGTGCTGCAATTCATGGGGTCGCAAAGAGTCGGACACGACTGAGCGACTGATCTGATGAAAATGATTATAATTTTTATGACTTTTGGTTAGAAATACAATGTTTTGTTTCTCCAGATTTAAGGAAAACTTTTTCTCTTAAGGTATCTGTGATTTACTGCAATTTGGTGAATTATACCTTTGTAAGCAGAATTAAGACAGTGTTTTTCCATACCTGATCCCTCCAAAATCTGGAAACACTTAGTGATATTCTCATTTTCATGGTGATACAGTTATTTGCATAAGTTCAATGAGAATCTGTTCCCCTTGTAACAGGACACAATTGGAAACATGGTTGTATTATCAAGGTTTATGACTCAAATGTCATATTGAAAATGAAATGCATAAAGACAGGTATGAGCAGATGGCTGTAAGGAACTAGAGACACTTGGGGAAAAAACTCACCTGGGACCTTGTTTTCGGACAGCCTTACTAGGGGAGTAAGGAAAGTCACTTCCTGGCAAGCTTAGGAACCTCAGGATACTTTGGGGACCTCAAGCAGAGAGGAATTTGCCTCAATTGGCACAATAACCTTACTTACCCATGTTTATTGTGCTTTCCCTGACAGCATCTCAGAACTGGCTTTCTTTGGTCTTCAGCTGGAGGTGGTGATGGCCTGCACCATTTGGGTGAGTTACTTAGTTTTCCTCGGT
>NW_011383113.1:0-643 GCF_000754665.1 Bison bison bison
CAAACATAATTCAACAACACATTAAAAAGACTCATACACCATGATCAAGTTGGGTTTACGTCCAGGGATGCAAGGATTCTTCAATATAAGCAAATCAATCAATGTGATACACCATATTAACAAACTGAAAGATAAAAACCATATGATCATCTCAATAGATGCAGAAAAAGCCTTTGACAAAATTCAGCACCCATTTGATTCAAACTCTTCTAAAAATTGGCATAGAAGGAACATAATAAAGACCATATATGATAAGCCTACAGCAAACATTATTCTTCATGGTGAAACACTGAAAGCATTCCCCCTTAGACTGGGAACAAGGCAAGGGTGTCCACTTTCACCACTATTGTTCAATATAGGTTTGGAAGTCCTAGCTACAGCACTCAGAGAAGAATAAGAAATAAAAGGAATCAAGATTGGAAAAGAAGCAAAGCTCTCACTCTTTGCAGATGACATAATACTGTACACAGAAAACCCTGAAGATAGTAACAGAAAATTACTAGAGCTAATCAGTGAATTTAGCAAAGTTGCAGGATACAAAATCAATACACAGAAATCACTTGCATGTCTATATACTAACAATGAAAAATCAGAAAGAGCAATTAAGGAATCAATCCCATTCACCACTGCAACAAAAAGAATA
>NW_011383114.1:0-619 GCF_000754665.1 Bison bison bison
GCTGCTAAGCTGCGTGATTCCTGCCTGCTCAGCTTCTTGATTATTGCCTGCTGAGCTGCGTGATTCCTGCTTGCTCAGCTCCATATTTATTGCCTGCTGAGCTGCGTGATTCCTGCCTGCTCAGCTTCTTGATTATTGCCTGCTGAGCTGCGTGATTCGTGCCTGCTCAGCTCCTTAATCTTTGCCTACTGAGCTGTGTGATTCCTGCCTGCTCAGCTCCATGAGTATTGCCTTCTGAGCTGCATGTTGGTGTCTGCTGAGCTGCACCATTTGTGTCTGCTGAGCTGCACCATTGGTGTCTGCTGAGCTGCCCAAATTGTGCCTGCTCGGTCCCGGGTGTTGAGCCTGCTGCGTCACGTGTTTAGAGTCTGCTTAACCACTTCATTACAGTTTGCTCAGCTCCTTGACGATTTCCTGCTCCTCTCCGTGAATAGTGCCCTCTTAGCCAAGTGATTAGTGCCTGCTCAGCTCTTTGATTATTGCCTCCTGAAGCACGTGATCAGTGCATGATAGCCACGTGATCAGCGCCCCTCAGTCACGTGATCAGTGCCTCTCAGTCCCGTGATCAGTGCCTCTCAGTCAAGTGATCTGTGCATGCTCAGTCACGTGATCAGTGCAT
>NW_011383115.1:0-322 GCF_000754665.1 Bison bison bison
TACGCACCACAGCTGGCAATTGTCAAGGAGATGACAGGCAGGAATCGTGCAGCTCAGCTGGCAATTGTCAAGCAGATGAGCAGACAGTAGTCACGCAGCTCAGCAGGCCCTGATCACGTGACTGAGCATGCACTGTTCACGTGGCTGATCACACACCTATCACGTGACTGATCATGCACTGATCACGTGGCTTTCATGCACTTATCACGTGATTGCGCATGCACTGATCACGTAATTGTATGCACTGGTCGCGTGGCTATCATGCACTGATGAAGTGGCTGATCATGCACTGATCATGTGACTGATCATGCACTGATCACGT
>NW_011383115.1:3695-4027 GCF_000754665.1 Bison bison bison
TATCAAGCTGATGAGCAGGAAGGAATCACGCAGCTCAGCTGGAAATTATCCAGCAGATTAGCAGGCAGGTATAATGCAGCTCAGCTCGCAATGGTCACTAAGCTGAGTAGACAGGAATCACGCAGCTCAGCAGGCCCTGATCACGTGACATCACCCACTGTTCAGGTGGCTGATCACGCACTTATCAGGTGACTGATCATGCACTGATCACCTGGCTTATCATGCACTGATCATGTGACTGATCATGTGGTGATCATGTTTGGTGTCGTACACTGATCATGTGCCTCTGGAGGCAATGAACAAAGAGCTGAGTAGGCAGGAATCAGTCAGCA
>NW_011383116.1:0-607 GCF_000754665.1 Bison bison bison
AAGAACCTAGACTCATGGGTCACAAACTTACTGGTTTGGAAACTCTACATGATAATTTCAAAAGTCATGTGGTTAACTTGTGAAAATCAAATGCAGTATAATTAGAAAGAAACTATGTAAAAACAATCCTTTACCATATTTTAATTTTCATTTGTACATATTCATATTCCCATTTTCATTTTCCTATATACATAACATATGTGAAAAGAAAGTAAAAGTGGAGTCGCTCAGTTGTGTCCGACTCTTTGCCACCCCATGGACTGTAGCCTACCAGGCTCCTCCATCCATGGGATTTTCCAAGCAAGAATACTGGAGTGGGTTGATTACAGTATCAGATCAGATCAGTCGCTCAGTTGTGTCCAACTCTTTGCGACCCCATGAATCGAAGCACGCCAGGCCTCCCTGTCCATCACCAACTCCCGGAGTTCACTCAGACTCACGTCCATCGAGTCAGGGATGCCATCCAGCCATCTCATCCTCTGTCTTCCCCTTCTCCTCCTGCCCCTAATCCATCCCAGCATCAGTCTTTTCCAATGAGTCAACTCTTCGCATGAGGTGGCCAAAGTACTGGAGTTTCAGCTTTAGCATCATTCCTTCCAAAGAAATC
>NW_011383117.1:0-660 GCF_000754665.1 Bison bison bison
TACTGGTTGACATACCCTTCTAGAGCACTGTACTGTCCTGCTGCCCTAGCCACCAACTCCTCTGAGTCCCTGATGCAGCCAGAGCCACTATGACTGAAGCAGTTGCATCTCCACATCTGGCACCCTCACAGAGGCAAACCCAAGTCCTCCAGGACAGTCTCAAGAGCAAACCCCAGTGGATGATTCACATTGAAAAGTGGGAATAAAACCACAATTGGAACCCAGGGGCAGTGTTGTTAAGGAAGAAGACCCAAAACCTTCCTACCACCTGTACAAGCTGCAGATTAAATCCACATAGCTGTGAAAAGAAGAGAAGTGAAAAGCAAAGGAGAAAAGGAAAGATATAAGCATCTGAATGCAGAGTTCCAAGGAAGAGCAAGAAGAGAAAAGAAAGCCTTCCTCAGGGAGCGATGCAAAGAAAAGGAGGAAAACAACAGAATGGGAAAGACTAGAGATCACTTCAAGAAAATTGGAGATACCAAGGGAGATTTCATGCAAAGATGGGCTCGATAAAGGACGGAAATGGTATGGACCTAACAGAAGCAGAAAATATTAAGAAGAGATGGCAAGAATACACAGAAGAACTGTACAAAAAAGATATTCACGACCCAGATAATCACGATGGTGTGATCACTGAACTAGAGCCAGACATTGTGGAAT
>NW_011383118.1:0-541 GCF_000754665.1 Bison bison bison
ACAGAGAGAGAGAGATGGTGTGGGGGACAGCCCCCAGTGAAATCAGAGGTGAGAGCACAAAGCAATACAGTAGGCAGACTCTGGTTTTTTTGGGGGGGAGATGCACGAGAATATCCGGGTGGACTTCTGAGGCTCGATCCCGAATTTGCGTATGCCGAGCCTCCTTCCTCATGACCTTTGTCCAGAGTGGAATGCCTCCCCGGCTCCCGGCACATGATCAGTGCATGCTCAGTCACGATATCAGTGCATGATCAGCCACGTGATCACTGATGGCACAGTCACGTGATCAGCGCCTCTCAGTTACGGGATGCCCGTATGATAAACACGTGATCAGTGAACGACCAGCCACGTGATCACTGACGGGCAGTCAGGTGGTCAGTTCCTGATCAGCCACCTGATCAGTGCGTGCACAGTCCCATGATCAGCGCCTGTCAGTCACTGATCACTGCCTGATAAACACGTGATCAGTGCCCGAACAGCCACGTCATCAGTGCATGCGCAGTCACGTGATCAGTGCAGGATAGCCACGTGATCAGTGCGT
>NW_011383119.1:0-592 GCF_000754665.1 Bison bison bison
GCAAAGAATGATGATCTGTAACTGCAAACCTGGCATGCATAGGGCATGTCTCCAGGCTTATGATTATCTTTCATGTGCTGTTAGAGAACCCGATCTGTCTCAAAGGACAATTCACGAGATTTTACAGACTGCAAGAGGGCTCCTAGTGAAGTATGGTACACTTTCAATGTGACACTGCAGCTGGAAGGGAGTAGGAAACTGGCAGTTGTCTAGTGCTGGCAGGGTGGTGTGGTATTTCCAGCTGTCACCTCTCTGCCTACTCAAGCTCCAAATGGTGCTTCATGTGATTCATAAACTTGACATTTTTTAGAACTTTCAAGCAGCTGAGGCATTTAAAGGCTGTGTGAGTTTTCGGTTCTGGCTGCCCATCTCCTGTATGCTGTCCATAGTAGAAGTCACAGAGTAACACAATCAGATTGCCTTCTGTGGGATCAACAATCTTGTTTTGACTTGCTACACTTGGAAAGTCAATTTTTGTCAGTCCATTTTACCCTAAAGCGCTTATAGGCTTGCAATGGACATTATCCTTTGGAAAATGTGTTGGACAAGATTCTCCATTCTGAACATGGCTTAATGAGGTATGAACACTGTC
>NW_011383120.1:0-1308 GCF_000754665.1 Bison bison bison
CTGAGCCACACGACACCTGCCCTCTCATCTGCTTGATAATCGCCAGCTGAGCCTCGCGACACCTGCCTGCTCATCTGCTTGATAATCACCAGCTGAGCCACGCGACACCTGGTTACTCATCTACTTGAAAATCGCCAGATGAGCAGCTCGACACGTGCCCGTTCATCTTCTTGATAATCGCCAGCTGAGCCTCGCAACACCTGCCCGCTCATCTGCTTGATAATCGCCAGCTGAGCCACATAACACCTGCACGTTCATCTGCTTGATAATCGCCAGCTGAGTCACACGACTCCTGCCCTCTCATCTGCTTGATAATCGCCAGCTGAGCCTCGCGACACCTGCCTGCTCATCTGCCTGATAATCACCAGCTGAGCCTCGCGACACATGCCCGCTCATCTGCTTGATATTCGCCAGCTGAGTCCCGCGACTCCTGCCCGCTCATATGCTTGATAATCGCCAGCTGAGCCGCGTGACACCTGCCCACTCATCTCTTGGTAATCGCCAGCTGAGTCATGCGTCACCTGCCCGCTTATCTGCCTGATAATCGCCAGCTGAGCCGCGCGGCACCTGCCCGCTCATCTGCCTGATAATCGCCAGCTAAACCAGGTGACACCTGTCCGCTCATCTGGCTGATAATCGCCAGCTGAGGCATGCGTCACCTACCGGCTCATCTGCCTGATAATCGCCAGCTGAGCCTCGCGACACGTGCCCGCTCATCTGCTTGATAATAGCCAGCTGAGATGCACTACATCTGCCCGCTCATCTGCTTGATAATCGCCAGCTGAGCCTCGCGACACCTGCCTGCTCATCTGCTTGATAATCACCAGCTGAGCCACGCGACACCTGGTTACTCATCTACTTGAAAATCGCCAGATGAGCAGCTCGACACGTGCCCGCTCATCTGCTTGATAATCGCCAGCTGAGCCACATAACACCTGCCCGTTCATCTGCTTGATAATCGCCAGCTGAGCCACACGACACCTGCCCGCTCATCTGCTTGATAATCACCAGCTGAGCCACGCGACACCTGGTTACTCATCTACTTGAAAATCGCCAGATGAGCCACACAACATCTGCCCGCTCATCTGCTTGATAATCGCCAGCTGAGCCACATAACACCTGCCCGTTAATCTGTTTGATAATCGCCTGCTGAGCCTCGCGACACCTGCCCGCTCATCTGCTTGATAATCGCCAGCTGAGCCACGCGACACCTGCCCTCTCATCTGCTTGATAATCGCCAGGGGAGCCGCGCGACACCTGCCCACTCATATGCTTGATAATCGCCAGCTGAGCCCCGCGACACCCGCC
>NW_011383121.1:0-508 GCF_000754665.1 Bison bison bison
CTTTTTTGGCAAAGTAATATGTCTGCTTTTTAATATGCTGTCTAGATTTGTCATAGCTTTTCTTCACAGAAGCAAGCATCTTTTAATTCCATGGCTGCAGTCTCCATCCGCAGTTATTTTAAAACCCAAGAAAATAAAGTCTATCACTGTGTCCACTTTGTCCCCATCATATTTGCCATAAAGTAATGGGACCAGATGCCACCAGTTTTGTGCTTTTGAATGCTGGGTTTTAACCAGCTTTTTCGCTGTCATCTTTCACCTTCATCAAGAGGCTCTTTAGTTCCTCTTCACTTTCTAATATTTGGGTGATGTAATCTGCATATCTGCACTCCAGCTTGGGATTCATCCAGCCTGGTATTTCATGATATACTCTGAATATAGTTAAGAAAATTAGTTATGAAGTGTTCCATCCTTGTGAAGTCCCTAGTGCTCTAGTTTTTAAGAATCTACCTGCAGGGCAAACATGATCAATCCCTTGTCCAGGAGGAATCCACATGCCTCGGGACAA
>NW_011383122.1:0-730 GCF_000754665.1 Bison bison bison
ACCAGTCCATCCTAAAAGAGATCAGTCCTGGGTGTTCATTGGAAGGACGGATGTTGAAGCTGAAACTCCTACACTTTGGCCACTTGATGCGGAGAGCTGACTTATTTGAAAAGACACTGATGCTGGGAAAGATTGAGGGCAGGAGGGGAGAAGGGGATGACAGAGGATGAGATGGTTGGATGACATCACCAACACAATGGACATGGGTTTGGGTGAACTCCGGGAGTTGGTGATGGACAGGGAGGCCTGGCGTGCTGTGGTTCATGGGGTCACAAAGAGTCGGACATGACTGAGCGACTGAACTGAACTGAACCTGTTATTTGTAGACATAGCTAGTAGTACCAATATTTTGGCTGTTAAGTTGCTGTCTCCTTCTTCCTGCTCTGACCTTAACCTGGATAGAAATGATTTGATGAACTTGTTGGTGTCCAGGGAACAAACTATTTGTAGTCTGAAGACACTATCCATGCATTAAAGAAACTGATACCCAGTTTTCTTACAGGTACAGTTTCCTACCTTTGTTAACGATGGACAATGGAAGAAGCAGAAAGCAGTCTAGACTGCCTGTGGGTGTCAAATATAACAAAAATGAGTGCATTAGGCAAATGCAATTCAAAGGGACTGGTAAGGACTGTGGAAAATCTGAAAGCACCTGCCTAGCATTTTACAGGCATCCATACTTCAGTTCCAGTTAGTTGATACTCCCTGGAAATGTGGGATGAATGATTTC
>NW_011383123.1:0-504 GCF_000754665.1 Bison bison bison
CAGTCACTAAGTCCTGTCTGTCTCTTTGTGACCCCATGGACTGCATCAGGCCAGGCCTCCCTGTCCGTTACCAACTCCCAGAGTTTACTCAAACTCATGTCCATTGAGTCAGTGATGCCATCCACCATTCTCATTCTTTGTGGTCCTCTACTTCTCCCACATTCAGGGTCTCCCTTCCAGCATCAGGGTGTTTTCAAATATGTCAGTTCTTTCCATCAGGTGGCCAAAGTATTGGAGTTTCAGCTTCAACATCAGTCCTTCCAATGAATATTCAGGACTGATTCCATTTAGGATGGACTGGTTGGATCTCCTTTCAGTCCAAGGGACTCTCAAGAGTCTTCTCCAACACCACAGTTCAAAAGCATCGATTCTTTGGCACTCAGCTTTCTTTAGGTCCAACTCTCATATCCATACATGACTACTGGAAAAACCATAGCCTTGACTAGGCGGACGTTTGTTGGCAAAGTAATGGTCTTTGCTTTTTAATATGCTATATAGTTTGCT
>NW_011383124.1:0-616 GCF_000754665.1 Bison bison bison
CTCCAGGCCGGGAGGAGTCCTGGCACATGAGTGTCCGGTCACCGTGGCTAACGAAAACCCACGTCAGGCTCGTGGCTCCGGCCAATGAGGGGCAGCCAACTGGGAAACAGACCTCCTGGATCTCTGCCCAAGGGCCCCCAGCCCTGGCCTCACCCCTCTGGCCTTGGAGAGAACTCGGGTCCCCCTCCCTCTACCCGGCCTGAGGGTCCAGACCCCAGTGCTGGGCTGAGAGCCCCAGGGCTCCTGTGGCCCCAGGGTGTTGTCAGAACGTGTGAGGCGGGTGGGCAGACAGGTGGCCCCTCGCATCTGCAGCGCGAGGGGCTGCCTGTGTTCCCGCTGTGGTCTAGCAGTCAGTGCTGGGGGCTGACAGTGAGGCGTGCTTTCTGAAAGACCCACCCCTCCCACGCCCCTGAGGTGTGCTTGGGGGCGCCCGGGGGCCAGGCTGTTCCCCCAAGGGAGAGGCCGGGCCCAGGGAGCCAGCCGCCCCCAGGGCTGCGCACAGGCCCCGTCCAGCCGCTCTGGCCCCGCCCCAGCTCCCAGGAGGCGGTGGGGTGGGTGTTGGTGCCAGGCCTGAGGCCTTCAAGCTGTGCTGAGCATCACAGGCACTGCAGCGCAA
>NW_011383125.1:0-564 GCF_000754665.1 Bison bison bison
ACACACACACACACACACACACACACACACATAAACACAGCCGACACAAGCACATACATGTATACACACAGATGCTCGGCACAGGAACACAAATGCAATCAGGAAACACAGGTGTTCCAGAAGCCTGTGTTCCTGATTGTGTTTGTGTCTCCATGCCAAGCATGTGTATGTATACACGCATGTGCTTACGTCGGCTGTGTTTGTGAGTGTGTGTATGTGTTTGTGTGTGTGGCCCAGGGAAGACACACAGATAAAGGTGACAGGAGAGGAGGTGCCGAGTTACCATACGTGGAGGAATGAGGCGTCCCCAGTCTAAGGGTGGGTTGTCTCTGCAATGTCAGACATGTAGTCGGTAGGCACCATGCCCTGCTCTTGTGGTTTCCTGTTCACCTCCTCCACGAGCTCTTTCATATTTTCCCAAGGTAGCTTGAAACCTCTTCCAGCGCAGCATGTGTGGTGCTTGTGAGCCACCAAGTGGTGCATGTGGAAATTCACAGATCCCAAAGTCAGCACGCAGGTGCACTGGGATCCCAGAGAGAATACCCTTTCAATGATAGATCTTCC
>NW_011383126.1:0-588 GCF_000754665.1 Bison bison bison
GTGCATGATCATCCACGTGATCAGTGCATGCACAGTCACGTGATCAGTGTATGATCAGCTTCGTGATCAGTGCATGATCAGCCACGTAATCAGTACATGATCAGCCATGGAATCAGTGAATGCACAATCACGTGACCAGTGTATGATCAGCTTCGTGATCACTGCATGATCAGCCACGTGATCAGTGCATGATCAGTCACATGATCAGTGTATGATCAGCCACGTGATCAGTGCAAGATAGCCACGTGACCCCTGCATGATCAGTCACGTGATCAGTGTATGATCAGCTTCGTGATCAGTGCATGATCAGCCACGTGATCAGTACATGATCAGCCTGTGATCAGTGCATGCGCAGCCACGTGATCAGTGCATGTGCAGTCTCGTGATCAGTGTATGAGTCAGGCATGTGATCAGTGCATGATCAGCCAGGTGATCAGTGCATGATCAGCCTTGTGATCAGTGCATGCACAGTCACGTGATCATTGTATGATCGGCTTCGTGATTATTTCATTATCAACAACGTGATCAGTGTATGATCAACCACGTAATCAGTGCATGATCAGCCACATGAACAGTGCAAGATCAGCC
>NW_011383127.1:0-722 GCF_000754665.1 Bison bison bison
CTCATGGCTGCAGTCACCGTCTGCAGTGATTTTTGAGCCCAAGGAACAAAACCTGTCACAGCTTCCACAATAAGGCGTCGGCATTCAAAGATTTTTTAAAGCAAACAAAAGTTGACTTTGAATTGGCTTAGTCTAGTCATAAACAGCATCCTGATCTCAACAGCCTCTGAGCAGCAGTTATGAAAGTAAGAAGTGCACCCCTGATCGGCAGATATTGAGCTCTTTGCCTAAGCGGGGAGGGCGCCTCACCGCGGGTCTCACGATGGGAGTCAGAACCACAGCTCCCTGGAAGTTCGCCTGTGAGGCTCTGCAGTCCAGGCCCAAAAACACAGGTATGGTGGGGACAGTACTGACACGTGAGGCTGGACCCGGGATCCCCACTCCATTTCCTGGATGGCCTGTATTGCCGTGTGGCCAACCTTTCCAGGAAACCTCTCTCAGGACTCGGTGATGTGAGCCTCCACCATCACCCTTTCCTGATGCGCCTTCTGTTGCAGGGCAACTGCGGTTCTCCTGTCTAGAGGCAGCCATCCTACACACACACCGTGTCTGGACCAGCGGTTTGGCATGTGGGACTCCAGCGCCACGTCCGAGGCAAGCAGGCTCCACACCTGGGTGCCATGCCTTCAGTTTCATGGGCCCCAGGCTGGCACCCCTAGGTTTGTCTGAGGGGCAGTTGGAGGTCACCTGTATCCCAAGCAGCTCCCGGACTGGCTGGTCAG
>NW_011383128.1:0-555 GCF_000754665.1 Bison bison bison
TTCTATTCCTGCTTTCTGGTAGAGTTTTTATCTATAAATAGGATGTTGTAATTTTGTTCTAAAGGCTTTCTCTTGCTATCTTTTGAGTATAATCATATGGTTTTTATTTTTCAATTTGTTAATGTGGTGTATTACATTGATTTGAGGATATTGAAGAATCCTTACATCCCTGTGATAAAGCCCACTTGGTCGTGGTGTATCATCTTCTTAATGTGTTGTTGGATTCTGATTGCTAGAATTTTGTTAAGGATTTTTGCATCTATGTTCATCAGTGATATTGGCCTGTAGTTTTCTTTTTTTGTGGGATCTTTGTCAGGTTTTGGTATTAGGGTGATGGTGGTCTCATAGGATGAGTTTGGATATTTACCTTCCTCTACAACTACCCAAAATAACTTATAGATTCAATGCAACCCCTATCAAGCTACCAACGGTATTCTTCACAGAGCTAGAAAATAATTAAGCAACTTGTATGGAAATACAAAAAAACTCGAATAGCCAAAGCTATCTTGAGAAAGAAGAATGGAACTGGAGGAATCAACCTACCTGACTTCAGGC
>NW_011383129.1:0-631 GCF_000754665.1 Bison bison bison
GTCGACATTCACTCTTGCCATCTCTGTTTGACCACTTTCCAATTTGCCTTTGATTCATAGACCTAACATTCCAGGTTCCTATGCAATATTGCTCTTTACAGCATCGGACCGTGCTTCTATCACCAGTCACATCCACAGCTGGGTATTGTTTTTGCTTTGGCTCCATCCCTTCATTCTTTCTGGAGTAATTTCTCCACTGATCTCCAGTAGCATATTGGGCACCTACTGACCTGGGGAGTTTCTCTTTCAGTATCCTATCATTTTGCCTTTTCATACTGTTCATGGGGTTCTCAAGGCAAGAATACTGAGGTGGTTTGGCATTCCCTTCCCCAGTGGACCACACTCTGTCAGATCTAAAGCGCAGGTGGCTGCGACGGGCGCGCTAAGCGCAGCTGAGAGGAGCTACCCCACGTCCGAGGTCGAGGGGGAGTGGCGGGGTTGGGGGGGAGCCGAGAGGAGATACCCAGCGTCCGAGGTCACGGGGGGCGGCCGAGAGGAGATACCCAGCGTCCGAAGTTAGGGGCAGCCAAGAGAGGAGTTACCCCGCGTCCAAGGTCAGGGTCAGCGGCTGGGAGGAGCTACCCCACGCCCTTAAGCCTGAGGCCAGGGGCGGTGGGCGGGAGGAGCTACC
>NW_011383130.1:0-507 GCF_000754665.1 Bison bison bison
CCAGCTAAGCTGCACGATTCCTGCCTGTCATCTGCTTGACAATTGCCAGCTGTGCTGCGTAATTCCTGCCTGCTCAGCTGCTTGATTATTTCTAGCTGAGCAGCATGATTCCTCACAACTGAGTTCCATGATTATTGCCTGCTGACTGTTTGATTCGTGCCTACTCAGCTCTTTGTTTATTGCCTCCAGAGGCACATGATCAGTGTATGATAGCAAACATGATCAGCGCATGATCAGTCACATGATCAGAGCCATTAAGTCACGTGATCACTACATGATAGTCATGTGATCAGTCCATGCTCAGTCACAGTATCAGTGCATGATCAGCCACGTGATCAGTGCGAGCACATTCACGTAATCAGCGCCTTCAGTCACGTGATCACTGCATCATAAACACGTGATCAGTGCGTGATCAGCCACGTGATCAATGCATGGGTAGTCACGTGTCAATGCATGATAATCACGTGACCAGTGCATGATCAGTCACATGATCATTGCATGATTAGT
>NW_011383131.1:0-650 GCF_000754665.1 Bison bison bison
GGGCACTTTGTGGGTCGCATCAAGGGTGACAAGTACCGTTTCGAACTCCAATTCCTAAAGTGGGACTTCTCTTGAGACGCTGTAGCGGCACAGGGCTACATCTTGCGATGACGGGGGAACCACGTGGTTTTTCTCGAGGTGTAGCAGGATTCTCGAATTACGACGGGGAATTCAGGATGCCTCTTGTGTTGGCCCAGGGAAGTCCAATCTTCCATTCGAGTTGCGAAGGAAAGCTGGGGATTGCTCTCGAGTGACTGCAGGGCCAATAGACCTCATCTAGGCTTCTGTCCAGAAGACAATGTTCCTCTCCAGGGGCGACAGGGATCTCAGGGTTGCATTCCAGACACACCCGGGGAGACAGGCATTCCTGTCGAGTGGAAGCAAAGAACCCCGCTCTGCTCTCGAGTCGCGACGGGGTATCTCTTGGAGTTCACTGGGTGGACTAAAGGGAGTCAAGCCTCCTGAGGCGTTGGAGAGAGGTCGAGAGATTGGTCTCTAGGCCATACAGGAGACGAAGGCCCTCAAATCGCGATGATAGGGGAGTCTCAGGGTTGTTCTCGAATGGCGGTCCCAGTGTGCGGTTTCTCCCTAGGTACGACGGCGAGGTCAGTGAGCCTCTCGTGGGGCGCCAGGGAAGTCGGGTCTCCATG
>NW_011383132.1:0-1501 GCF_000754665.1 Bison bison bison
TCTCGATTTACGACGGGGAATTCAGGATGCCTCTTGTGTTGGCCCAGGGAAGTCCAATCTTCCATTCGAGTTGCGAAGGAAAGCTGGGGATTGCTCTCGAGTGACTGCAGGGCCAATTGATCTCATCTAGGCTTGTGTCCAGAAGCCAATGTTCCTCTCCAGGGGCGACCGGGATCTCGGGGTTGCATTCCAGACGCACCCGGGGAGACAGGCATTCATCTCGAGTGGAAGCAAAGACCCCGCTCTGCTCTCGAGTCGCGACGGGTATCTCTTGGAGCTCACTGGGTGGACTAAAGGGAATCAAGCCTCCTGAGGCTTTTTGAGAGAGGTCGTGAGATTGGTCTCTAGGCCATGCAGGAGACGAAGGCCCTCTTCTCGCGATGACGGGGGAGTCTCAGGGCTGTTCTCGAGCGGCGGCCCAAGTGTGTGCTTTCTAACGAGGTATCACTGCGAGGTCAGTGAGCCTCTCGTGGGGCGCCATGGAAGTCGGGTCTCAATGCGAGTGGCGAGGGGGAGCGCGTCATTGCTCACGAGTCATGGTCGGGGAATCTGGCCTCGAGACGTGTTGAAGAAGGTCTCTCGAGATCTTTCTCAGGTTGAGGCAGGAGACCCTGGGTTCCCTCGACTTGTGCAGGTGTCCTCAGGGGGCTTCTCCTGGTGGCTCGGAGAAGTCAGGGAAACTGGAGTTGGGAGGGGCCTCTCGGGAGTCCACTGGGTTTGGTGCATTGGAAGAGGGCCTCATCTCCAGTTGAGGCAGGAACCTCAGGGTTCCTCTGATTTCAGACTCCGATCGCAGGGTCCCTGCAGACTTGGGACAGGAGAGACAGGCCTCGTCTTGGGTTGAGGCATGGAACTCCGCTTGCCTCTCGAGGTGTCCCCGGGGAGAGAGGCCACTTGTCGAGCTGTATTTGGAACCTGGGGGTTTTTTCTGGAGGATGCACGGGCGAGTCACTGCCCCTCCGTGTTGACTTCACTCACAGGGTGCAGTTCGCATAGGTGTGCGGGCATCGGGTTCTTATCAAGAGGGGACCGGGAAATCGGGGTCCTTCGGAAAGTGGAAGCACCCACGAGGCCACGTCTGGAATGTCGTCGTGAGACCGGCCTCATCCTGAGGTGCGACCGGAAGGTCGGGGACCCCTTCCAGGCAAAGCAGGGGAGTCGACCCTCCTGTGGAGATCAGGAGGGTAGAAGGGGCTCAGAGGAAGTGGTGCCGGAAAACCTCGGTGTTCCTCTCCAGGGAGACCGGGAGGCCGGGGACCTTTGTGGGGGCGCATCAAGGGGGCCAAGTACCGTTTCGACCTCCAATTCCTCACGTGGGACTTCTCCTGAGACGCTGTAGCGGGAAAGGGCTTCATCTTGCGATGACGGGGGAACCACGTGGTTTTTCTCGAGTTGCGGCGGGATTCTCGAGTTACGACGGGGGATTCAGGAGGGCTCTTGTGTTGGCCCAGGGAAGTCCAATCTTCCATTCGAGTTGCGGAGGAAAGCTGCGGATTGCTCT
>NW_011383133.1:0-560 GCF_000754665.1 Bison bison bison
TCAGCTGCGTGATTAGTGCGTGCTCAAGACCCGGTTAGGAGCCGGCTGAGTGACGTGATTAGAGTCTGCTTAGCCTCTTCATTACAGTCTGCTCAGCTCCATGATTATTGCCTGCTAAGCTGCGTGATTCCTGCCTGCTCAGCTTCTTGAATATTGCATGCTGAGCTGCGTGATTCCTGCTTGCTCAGCTCCATGATTATTGCCTGCTGAGCTGCGTGATTCGTGCCTGCTCAGCTCCTTGATTACTGTCTGCTGAGCTGCGTATCCTGCCTGCTCAGCTCCAGGAGTATTGTCTGCTGGGCTGCAAGATTCGTGTCTGCTCAGTCACGGGTGTCAAGCCTGCTGAGTCACGTGTTTAGAGTCTGCTTAGCCACTTAATGGCAGTCTGCTCAGCTCCTTGATTTTTGCCAGCTGAACTGCGATATTCGTGCTTTCTCAGCTCCTTGATCTTTGCCTGCTGAGCTGTGTGATTCCTGCCTGTTCAGCTCCATGAGTATTGCCTGCTGAGCTGCATGATTGGTGTCTGCTGAGCTGCACCTATTTGTGTCTGCTGAGCTGCA
>NW_011383134.1:0-550 GCF_000754665.1 Bison bison bison
ATGGCACCCCACTCCAGTACTCTTGCCTGGAAAATCCCATGGATGGAGGAGCCTGGTAGGCTGCAGTCCATGGGGTTGCTGAGGGTCAGACACGACCGAGCAACTTCACTTTCACTTTTCACTTTCATGCATTGGAGAAGGAAATGGCAACCCACTCCAGTGTTCTTGCCTGGAGAATCCCAGGGACGGGAGAGCCTGGTGGGCTGCCGTCTATGGGGTCGCACAGAGTCGGACATGACTGAAGTGACTTAGCAGCAGCAGCAGGAAACTACTTTAGCAAGCAGTCCTGACCTAGCACACTTACTTGCTTACTTGAGTTACCTTCATTCTTGGTATTGTACCCACTGTGAATATAGACAAATGGATGATGACTTGTATCCAGCCTTATGGGCTTCCCTGGTGAGTCAGCAGTAAAGAATCCACCTGCCCATGCAGGAGACACAGATTCAATCCCTGGATGGGAAGATCCCCTGGAGAAGACAGAGGCAACTCACCCCAGTGTTCTTGCCTGAGAAATCCCATAAACAGAGGAGCCTGGCAGGCTACAATC
>NW_011383135.1:0-552 GCF_000754665.1 Bison bison bison
GTAGCATTCTTTGGTCATTGCCTTTCTTTGGGATTGGAATGAAAACTGACTTTTCCAGTCCTGTGGCCACTGCTGAGTTTTCCAAATTTGCTGGCATATTGAGTGAAGCACTTTCACAGCATCATCTTTCAGGATTTGGAATAGCTCAACTGGAATTCTATCACCTCCACTAGCTTTGTTTGTAGTGATGCTTTCTAAGGCCCACTTGACTTCACATTCCAGGATGTCTAGCTCTAGGTGAGTGATCACACCATCGTGATTATCTGGTTGGTGAAGATCTTTTTTGTACAGTTCTTCTGTGTATTCTTGCCACCTCTTCTTAATATCTTCTGCTTCTGTTAGTTCCATACCATTTCTGTCCTTTATCGAGCCCATCTTTGCATGAAATGTCCCTTGATATCTCTTATTTTCTTGAAGAGATCTCTAGTCTTTCCCATTAATGGCACATTCTTAAATAAAAAATATTTTCCTAAGCAAACAAACAGAAAGTTAGGAATATCACAAAAAAGGCAGAAATTAAAGCAATTATCCCCCAGGCAAGGTGATGTCCAT
>NW_011383136.1:0-502 GCF_000754665.1 Bison bison bison
GTGAAGTCAAGACGGGCCTTAGAAAGCATCACTACGAACAAAATAAGTGGAGGTGATGGAATTCCAGTTGAGCATTCCAAATCCTGAAAGATGGATGCTGTGAAAGTGCTGCACTCAATATGCCAGCAAATTCGGAAAACTCAGCAGTGGCCACAGGACTGGAAAAGGTGAGTTTTCATTCCAATCCCAAAGAAAGGCAATGCCAAAGAATGCTCAAACTACCGCACATTTGCACTCATCTCACACACTAGTACAGTAATGTTCAAAATTCTCCAAGCCAGGCTTCAGCAATATGGGAACCGTGAACTTCCTGATGTTCAAGCTGGTTTTAGAAAAGGCAGAGGAACCAGAGATCAGATTGCCAACATCCGCTGGATCATGGAAAAAAAAAGAGCGTTCCAGAAATGCATCTATTTCTGCTTTATTGACTATGCCAAAGCCTTTGCCTGTGTGGATCCCAATAAACTGTGGAAACTTCTGAAAGAGATGAGAATACCAGACC
>NW_011383137.1:0-735 GCF_000754665.1 Bison bison bison
CTTCTGGACACAAGCCTAGATGAGGTCTATTGGCCTTGCAGTCACTCGAGAGCAATCCCCAGCTTTCCTTCGCAACTCGAATGGAAGATTGGACTTCCCTGGGCCAACCAAGAGGCATCCTGAATTCCCCGTCGTAACTCGAGAATCCCGCCGCAACTCGAAGAAAAACCACGTCGGTTCCCCCATTATAGCAAGATGAAGTCCCTTTCCCCCTACAGCGTCTCAGGAGAAGTCCCACGTTAGGAAATGGAGGTCGAAACGGTACTTGCCACCCTTGATGCGACCCACAAAGTTCCCCGACATCCTGGTCTACCTGGAGAGGAACACCGAGGTTTTCTGGCACCCTTCCTCTGAGCCCCTTCTACCCTCCTGATCTCGATAGGAGGGTCGACTCCCCTGCTTTGTCGGGAAGGGGTTCCCGACCTTCCGGTCGCACCTCAGGATGAGGCCGGTCTCACGACGACCTTCCAGACGTGGCCTCGTTCGTGCTTCCACATTGTGAAGGACCCCGATTTCCCGGTCCCCTCTTGATAAGAACCCGATGCCCGGACACCTTTTCGAACTCCACCCTGTGAATGAAGTCAACACGAAGGGGCAGTGACTCGACCGTGCATCGTCCAGAAAAACCCCAAGGATCCAAACACAGCTCGACAAGTGGCCTCTCTCCCCGGGGACACCTCGAGAGGCAAGCGGAGTTCCATGCCTCAACCCAAGACGAGGCCTGACCTCTCCTGT
>NW_011383138.1:0-834 GCF_000754665.1 Bison bison bison
CCTGAAGGGAAGTGGTCGTATCTTCAATATGCTGGGAAAATACGAGAGCCGTTGGAGCAGGGAGGTGACAGCATTGCATCTGCATTTCCAAAAGGTCATCTTGCTCCACGTCACTAATGATTGGAGAGGCTCAACTCCAAACTCCAAGGAGGGACCACTTCACATGAGCCCGATTGGGCCTCACTGCGATGTCTGTCAATAACCAATGCTGGAGAAGATGTGGAGCAAAGGGAACTCTCCTCCACGGTGAGTAGGAATGGGCGTGGGTAGAGCCGGTATGGAAAAGAATATGGAGGTTCCCGGAGGAACTAAAAGTGGAAGTAGCCTATGGTTCAGCAGTCCGACTCCCAGGCATAGATCCACCCACAGTGTAAGTGAACAAGATCGATGCCCCGTTTGGGCACGTCTGTCTGTGCGTGGGCGCGCACATGCGCATGCGCGATCGCCTGCGAGGCAGGGGGTGGGGCGGGGGCGGGGGCTCTGGCTGGAGTCGGTGCAAGCCCCGGGATTGCCTGAGGCAAGCCAAAGGAGCCCCAGATGGAGACGGGACTGCCGGTCGTCGGGTGTCCTGGAAGCCGAATGCGAATGCGGAGGGGCTCGCGGGCCGCGAGGAGGCAACCCAGGTCTGCAGCGGGAGTCGGGGCCCCGGCCACCCGCTCCCCGCGGCCCGGCAGGGGCTGGGGCTGCGGGGGGGGATCCAAGAATCGGGACGCGCGGCGGGGGCTAAAGGACCTCTTCTGGTAGGCAAAAAGCCTCGAGCACCCGGGATTCCCAGGTGGTCTCCCATCCAAGATCCTAACCAGGCCCGACCCTGCTTAGCTTCCGAGATCAGAC
>NW_011383138.1:4275-4791 GCF_000754665.1 Bison bison bison
CGAGGGCAGGGGGTGGGGGCGGGGGCGGGGGGCGTCTGGCTGGAGTCGGTGCAAGCCCCGGGATTGCCTGAGGCAAGCCAAGGCGCCCAGGTGGAGAAGGGACTGCCGGTCGTCGGGTGTCCTGGAAGCCGAATGCGAATGCGGAGGGGCTCGCGGGCCGCGCGGAGGCAACCCAGGTCTGCAGCGGGAGTCGGGGCCCCGGCCACCCGCTCCCCGCGGCCCGGGAGGGGCTGGGGCTGCGGGGGTGATCCAAGAATCGGGACGCGCGGCGGGGGCTAAAGGACCTCTTCTGGTAGGCAAAAAGCCTCGAGCACCCGGGATTCCCAGGTGGTCTCCCATCCAAGATCCTAACCAGGCCCGACCCTGCTTAGCTTCCGAGATCAGACGAGATCGGGCGCCTTCAGGCTGATACGGCCTGAGACGGTGGCGGTTGGCTCGGGGCGCCCTACGAGCCTTGCGCTTCGCCTCCCTTTCGCTCTGCCCTGCAGGTCGGGCCAACGGGCCGCACCTCTCGTC
>NW_011383139.1:0-589 GCF_000754665.1 Bison bison bison
ATTCTATTATCTTCTGATTTCCACTGTAACAGTCTGCCTCCCCTCTGAGGATTATCTATATTATTTTCATTAGTGATTTATAATTTTCCTTTTATTCACTTCACTATCATGTGCCTAATGAGTTGTGTGTATATATTTGTATGTTTATATGCATGTATAATTCATCTTGATGGACATTTTTGGGGGGTTACTTGAACCTATGGCATGATATCTGTCATCAATTTCAGTACTTTTTTTCAACTATTATCTCTTAAAATATTATCTCTTCACGTCTATTTTTCTCCTCTCCTTCTAACTGATATTAACTGTGTATTAAAGCTTCTTACTGTATCCTCTATGACTTTTATCCTCTGTTTTATATTCTTTAATTTTTGTTTCACTGTGCTTTATTCTGATAATTTTTCTGATCTATCTTCCAGTTCACTAATTCTCTTTGTAAATCTTCTCTTTCTCCTTCTTCCTTTCCAATTCTGATGTCTTTTTTGTTTCTCTTTCTTGACTGATTGCTCTGGTTAAAATTTCTATTATTATGTTGAATAAGAGCAGTAAAAGTGGGTACCTTTGTATTGTTCCTGATCTTAGAGGAAAA
>NW_011383140.1:0-567 GCF_000754665.1 Bison bison bison
CTGATTCTCACTGAACTTTTGAAAAATAACTATTTTCCTAAGAAAATAAGAACACTGAGAGTTTCTGATTTCTGGAGTGATACGGTAGGGAGAGAAAAATTAATGTTTCAATTCCAATGACAAATGTACCATTTATCAAATTGCTGTGTTAAAAAATTTCCTAATATCTAGAAAATGAAAGATTTTTAAAAGACAGTAATCTTTCAAAAAAATCAGAAAAATTATGATCATATTTGTAATTCATTAAGCCCCATGTTCCTAATTCTTATATTGCCAAGGTCCAGTTCTTGTATTGTTTCTGTCAATCCTCCCTGAAGTTTGTGGCTCATAAGGACAATGATAATTTCAAGAAGCCTTCAAGGTTTTGGTTAAAGCTCGTATAATTTGCCCAGGGAAATGTATGCCTGGATCACACTTGATAAACCAAACAGAGAACACATTTTCTCACACTTTCTTTGCCACCGTAAGGGAATCAGCCTTGCAGCAAGGCAAGGCTTCAACTCATCCAGAAATATAGAAATGACAAGAATATTTTGATGACTCATCTGTTCTGTTCAGTCTCTCGGT
>NW_011383141.1:0-727 GCF_000754665.1 Bison bison bison
TGCCCTGCTTCATTCCATATTCCAAGGCCAAATTTGCCTGTTACTCCAGGTGTTTCTTGACTTCCTACTTTTGCATTCCAGTCCCCTGTAATGAAAAGACATCTCTTTTGGGTGTTAGTTCTAAAAGGTCTTGTAGGTCTTCATGGAACTGTTCAACTTCAGCTTCTTCAGCGTTACTGGTTGGGGCATAGGCTTGGATTACTGTGATATTGAATGATTTGCCTTGGAGATGAACAGAGATCATTCTGTCGTTTTTGAGATTGCATCCAAGTACTGCATTTCGGACTCTTTTGTTGACCATGATGGCTACTCCATTTCTTCTAAGGGATTCCTGCCCACAGTAGTAGATATAATGGTCATCTGAGTTAAATTCTCCCATTTCAGCCCATTTTAGTTTGCTGATTCCTAGAATGTCGACATTCACTCTTGCTATCTCCTGTTTGCTGCTGATGCTGCTTCTAAGTTGCTTCAGTCGTGTCTGACTCTGTGTGACCCCATAGACGGCAACCCACCAGGCTCCCCCGTCCCTGGGATTCTCCAGGCAAGAACATTGGAGTGGGTTGCCATTTCCTTCTCCAATGCATGAAACTGAAAAGTGAAAGTGAAGTCGCTCAGTCGTGTCTGACTCTTAGCGACCCCAATGGACTTCAGCCCACCAGGCTCCTCCATCCATGGGATTTTCCAGGCGAGAGTACTGGAGTGGGGTGCCATTGCCTTCTCCCCATCT
>NW_011383142.1:0-528 GCF_000754665.1 Bison bison bison
AATTTTGTACCTTTTAAGAACCCAATCTTCAGTACCCATTTTTCACTAGGGAACAAGATTACTGGCTTAACTGCTCTCTCTCCCTTTGGACTCTACTTTTTCTCCACCAGGTCGCCTGTGTCCCCTCCCTAACCCCTCTCTACTCTACCTAACTCTGTGAATTTCTGTGTGTTCCAGATGGTGGAGAACACTTAGGGAACTGATTACTGGCTGGATCTGTCTCCCTCCTTTTCATTCCCCGCTTTTTTTCCTTCTGGCCACCTCTGTCTCCTTCCTCTGTCTTCTCTTCTCTGTATAACTCCGTGAACATCTCTGAGCGGTCCAGTTGTGGAGTGCACATAAGGAAGTGATTATTGGCTAGTCCACTCTCTCCACGATTGATTGCACCTCATCTCATTCGGGTCACCTCTAACTCCCTCCTCCCTCTTCTCTTCCCCATGTAATGCTGTGAACCTCTCTGGGTGACCCTCATGGTAGAGAAACTTTTCATCTTTAACGTAGATGTTTTATCAATGGTGCTGTATAGAA
>NW_011383143.1:0-504 GCF_000754665.1 Bison bison bison
CACCAAATGGTTTATCCTGGGCCATAAAATGATTAACTTGAATCTTGAAGAAGGGCAGACCACCATACAAATAGTTTCATTTACATAGATTAGGGGAACAGTATCCATACTGGTTTGTCAAGTAGGTTCTGGGCCAAGAGGCAGAACCGACTTGGAGACAGAGTTTGGGGTAAAGGCATAGTACATTAGCATAGCTTAAGACAAACATTTCCATAAGAAAAAGGCATTGGTTATCTCTAGGCTCGAGAATAGCTAACTTCAGGCGAAACCGGGTGTCATTATGGCAACACAGTATTTTAAGAGAAACCTCCCTTTAAATTTGTATAGAGAAGGAAAAAATATTGCTAGTTTGTTTCCTCCTGCCGCTTAAGAGAGATAAAAATGTCTGACACTTGCAGGCTATTTCCTCTATTTGGAGACCCCTGGCCTTCCTGCCTGTTACCCTCTCAGTCTCTTCAGTGTCTGGTTTCCACCCTGACACAAAGGGGACGGTGGAGGACACTT
>NW_011383144.1:0-311 GCF_000754665.1 Bison bison bison
TGATCAGCCACGTGATCAGTGCATGATAGCCATGTGATCAGTGCATGATCAGTCACGTGATCAGTGCATGCACAGTCAGGTTATCAGTGCATGATAGCTTCGTGATCAGTGCAGGATCAGTGACGTGATGAGTTCCTGATCAGCTACATGATCAGTGCATGACAGCTAGGTGATCAGTGCATGATCAATCTCGTGATCACTGTATGATCAGCCACGTGATCAGTGCATGATAGCCAGGTAATCAGTGCATGATAGCCAGGTGATAAGTGCATGATCAGTCACGTGATCAGTGCATGATAGCCAGGTGATCT
>NW_011383144.1:411-836 GCF_000754665.1 Bison bison bison
GATTCCTGCCTGCTCATCTGCTTGATAATTGCCAGCTGAGCTGTGTGATTCCTGCCTGCTCATCTGCTTGATAATTGCCAGCTGAGCTGCGTGATTCCTGGCCGTTCATCTGCTTGATAATTGCCAGCTGAGCTGCGTGATTCCTGGTTGCTCATCTGCTTCATTATTGCCAGCTGACCTGCGTGACTCCTGCTTCCTCATCTGCCTGATAACTGCCAGCTGAGCTGCGTGATTTCTGCCTGCTCATCTGCTTGATAATTCCCAGCTGAGCTGCGTGATTCCTGGCTGCTCATCTGCTTTGTAATTGACAGCTGAGCTGCGTGATTCCTGGCTGCTCATCTGCTTGATAATTGCCAGTTGATCTGCGTGATTCCTGGCTGCTCATCTGCTTGATAATGGCCAGATGAACTGAGTGATTCCTGCCT
>NW_011383144.1:4704-5974 GCF_000754665.1 Bison bison bison
TGAATCATGCTGCTCAGCTGGCAATAATCAAGCAGCTGAGCAGGCAGGAATCACATGGCTCAGTAGGCAATTGTCAAGCAGATGAGCAGGCTGTAATCACGCAGCTCAGCTGGCAATAACCAAGCAGATGAGCAGACAGGTATCACGCATCTCAGCTGGCAATTATCAAGCAGATGAGCAGGCTGAAATCACGAAGATCAGCTGGCAGTTATCAAGCAGATGAGCAGGCAGGATTCACGCAGCTGAGTTGGCAATAATCAAGCAGAAGAGTAGCCAGGAATCACGCACCTCAGCTGGCAAATATAGAGCAGATGCGCAGGCAGGTATCACGAACCTCAGGTAGCAATTATCAAGCAGATGAGCACCCAGGAATCATGCAGCTCAGCTGGCAATTATCAAACAGATGATCAGGCAGGAATAATGCAGCTCACCTGACAATAGTCAAGCAGCTGAGTAGACAGGAATCTCGCAGCTCACCAGGCCCTGATGACGTGACAGCATGCACTGTTCACGTCGCTCATCATACACTGATCACGTGACTGTTCATGCACTGATCACGTTGATATCATTCACTGATCACGTGATTCTCATGCCTTGATCACGTGACTGCGCATGCACTAATCACGTGGCTATCATCAACTGATCACATGACTGACCATGCCCAGATCACCTGACTGTGCATGCACTGATCACGTGGCTGATCATACACTGATCACGTGGCTGATCATGCACTGGTCTCGTGGCTGATCATACACTGATCACGTGGCTGATCATGCACTGGTCACGTGGATGATCATACACTGATCACTTGGGTATCATGCACTGACCACGTGGCTATCATGCAGTGATCACATGGCTGTTCATGCACAGCTCACGTGACTGATGATGCAGTTTTCACGTGGCTATCATGCACTGATAACTAGACTGCACATGCACTGATCACGTGACTGATCATGCACTGATCATGTACTGGGATCATGCACTGATCCCGTGACTGCACATGCACTGATCACGGGACTCAACATGCACTGATCATGCGGCTATCATGCACTGATCCCGAGGCTGATCATGCACTCGTCACGTGACCGAACATGCACTGATCACGTAGCTATCATGCAATTACCTTGTGACTGCACATGCACCCATCACCTGACTCATCATGCACTGATCATGTGGCTGTCATGCACTGAACACGTGGCTACCATGCACTGATCACGTGGCGGATCATGCACTAATCACGTGGCTGATCAGGCACTGATCACGTGACTGG
>NW_011383145.1:0-613 GCF_000754665.1 Bison bison bison
AAACAGTGGCTGACTTTATTTTTCTGGGCTCCAAAATCACTGCAGATGGTGATTGCAGTCATGAAATTAAAAGACGCTTACTCCTTCGAAGGAATTATGACCAACCTAGACAGCATATCAAAAAGCAGAGACATTACTTTGTCAACAAAGGTCCGTCTAGTCAAGGCTATGCTTTTTGCGGTAGTAATGTATGGATGTGATAGTTGGACTATAAAGAAAGCTGAGCACCAAAGAATTGATGCTTTTGAACTGCACTGTTGGAGAAGACTCTTGAGAGTCCCTTGGACTGCAAGGAGATCCAACCATTCCAACCTAAAAGAGATCATTCCTGGGTGTTCATTGGAAGGATTGATGTTGATGCAGAAACTCCAATACTTTGGCCACCTGATGTGAAGAGCTGAGTCATTTGAAAAGACCCTGATGCTGGGAAAGATTGAGGGCAGGAGGAGATGTGGATGACAGAAGATGAGACGGTTGGATGGCATCACCGACTCAATGGACATGGGTTTGGGTGGACTCTGGGATTTGGTGAGTGGACAGGGAGGCCTGCTGTGCTGCGATTCAGTGGGGTCACGAAATAGTCAGACACGACTGAGCAACTGAACTGAACTGA
>NW_011383146.1:0-855 GCF_000754665.1 Bison bison bison
CTTCCAACAACATAAGAGAAGACTCTACACATGGATATCACCAGATGGTCAACACTAAAATCAGATTGATTATATTCTTTGCAGCCAAAAGATGGAGAAGCTTTATACAGTCAGCAAAAACAAGACCAGGAGCTGACTGTGGCTCAGATCATGAACTCCTTATTGCCAAATTCAGACTTAAATTGAAGAAAGTAGGGAAAACCACTAGACCATTCAGGTATGACCTAAATCAAATCCCTTATGATTATACAGTGGAAGTGAGAAATAGATTTAAGGGATTAGATCTGATAGACAGAGTGCCTGATGAACTATGGACAGAGGTTCGTGACATTGTACAGGAGACAGGGATCAAGACCATCCCTAAGAAAAAGAAATGCAAAAAAGCAAAATGGCTGTCTGAGGAGGCCTTACAAATACCTTGAAAAGAAGAGAAGCAAAAAGCAAAGGAGAAAAGAAAAGATATACCCATTTGAATGCAGAGTTCCAAAGAATAGCAAGGAGAGGTAAGAAAGCCTTCCTCAGCAATCAATGCAAAGAAATAGAGGAAAACAATAGAATGGGAAAGACTAGAGATCTCTTCAAGAAAATTAGAGATACAAAGGGAACATTTCATGCAAAGATGGGCTCAATAAAGGACAGAAATGGTATGGACCTAACAGAAGCAGAAGATATTAAGAAGAGGTGGCAAGAATACACAGAAGAACTGTACAAAAAAAATCTTACATGACCCGGATAAGTCATGATAGGTGTGATCATTCACCTAGAGCCAGTCATCCTGGAATGTGAAGTCAAGTGGGACCTTAGAAGCATCACTACGACAAAGCTAGTGGAGGTGATGGAATTCCAGTTGAGCTA
>NW_011383147.1:0-620 GCF_000754665.1 Bison bison bison
TAACAGGGAAAAGGAGACATGATATACCATTTCCTTGTAATTTACAAGGATATTTACTTCCATGTAAAGTAGCTTTTTAAGAACCTACTGTATAGCACATGTAACTCTACTTAATGCTCTGTGGTGACTTAAATGGAAAGGAAATCCAAAGATAGGATATATGTTCAATGGTTCACTTTAGCTGTACAACAGAAAATAAAACACTAAAAGCAACTATAATAAAAATTAATAAAATTTAAAATAATACAAATAAACTAGCTACTTCTATGCCCAAGTAGCTATAAAGAGTATGAAAAGACCATGTTAAGTTGCAAGTGGACAATCTCTTAAATAATTAAACTGCAAGAAACTACAAATTATATTCTAACATGAGATAAACTAAACAAGATAATCTAAACTAATCTCTCACTATTTTATAGAACCCCAAAGCATTTATAAATAAATTTAATTATTTAAATTTATGTCTTATTAATGACATAAAAGAGCATATAAAAATTAAAATATCCCTCCAAACATCTCTTCAACTCACAATGTTATATAGAGTGGGGATAACTTTGGCAATGTATAGACCATCAAGTACTTTTTTTCCATTCAGCTATGACGTCAGTGTTATTTAATTT
>NW_011383148.1:0-533 GCF_000754665.1 Bison bison bison
CTGACTCTTTGCAACGCCATGGACTGCAGCACACCAGGCCTCCCCTGTCCATCATCAAATCCTGGAGTTTACTTGGTGATGTCATCCAACCATCTCATCCTTTGTCGTCCCTTTCTCCTCCTGTCCCTTTCTCAATCTTCCCAGCATCAGGGTCTTTTCCAATGAGTCAGTTCTTCGCATTAGGTGGCCAAAGTATTGGGAGTTTTGGCTTCAATATCAGTCCTTCCAATGAATATTCAGGACTGATTTCCTTTAGGATGGACTGGTTGGCTCTCCTTGCAGTCCAAGGGACTCTCAAGAGTCTTCTCTAACACCACAGTTCAAAAGCATCAGTTCTTAGGCACTCAGCTTTATAGTCCAACTCTCACATCCATACGTGACTACTGGAAAAACCATAGCCTTGACTAGATGAACCTTTGTTGGCAAAGTAATGTCTCTGCTTTTTAATATGCTGTCTAGGTTGGTAATAACTTTCTCCAAGGATAAGCATCTTTTAATTCATGGCTGCAGTCACCATCTGCAGTGATTTTAGA
>NW_011383149.1:0-533 GCF_000754665.1 Bison bison bison
ACAGAACAGGCTGCACTCCCAAGACACAGAAGCCATGGTGGGTGACCCCATAGCCCCTTGGACATGCAGCTACAAGGGCCTTTTTATCCTTATCAAACTCTGGGCTTTCTTTCCCTGACCTTGCCATGAGCATGAGCATCCTTTGCCTTTTTTCTGAGGTTTCAGAAATGGACCACCACTGCAGCATGAGCACCTGCTACCTGTATCAGTTTGAACCATCACTGTTTGTACTCTTTGAAGAATGCATATATCAGAGGTAAGGACTATAGGATGGATGGATTAGCTTGATCCTCTTGCTGTTCCTGGCCCCACAGGATTGGGCAACTGGGCAGGCTGTTACGTGTTCTCACATGGATAACAGAAGCACTTTGAAAGCGCCTCGATAGGGTAAATGGGCAGACATGCATGTCTCGGTCACCAGGGAGTCATGAAACTTCACAGGGAGTTGTCCTTCGTGTCTCATTGGTAGGTGTTTGAACAAGGTTCAAAGAATTTCCTCATGCCAGCAGAGCATGCCCCATTTCTCCCTCTGT
>NW_011383150.1:0-735 GCF_000754665.1 Bison bison bison
GGTCAAGGGCCCGCTGGCCTCCAAAGTGCCAGAAGCAGGGCTGGGCCACCGGCCAGAGTTCAGGGTTCTGGCCCTTGGACTTGCAGCGGACACTAGGCTGCTTGGGAAAACCGTGCGGTTCTGACCTTTCAGCAAAGGGGTGGAGCGGTAAAGGCCTTGAGCCCAAAGGCGAGGCCTTTCTGCGACCGCCAGGTTGTGCCAACAGAGGGCGGACTACGTGGTTCCCTGCTCCACGCAGTCCCAGTTCCCTGACCTGTGGTCCGCACCCCTCCGCCGCGCCCACTGGATGCCGATCCTTGGGGACCCAGGAGCGCACGCAGTGGGCGTTCCCAGCCGCCATGGCGACCCCTGAGAGGCTCACTGACCTCGCCGTCCTACCTCGTGAGAAACTGGACACTGGGGCCGCGCTCGAGAACAACCCCGAGAATCCCCCGTCATCGCGATATGAGGGCCGTCGTCTCCTGCATGGCCTAGAGACCAATCTCGTGACCTCTATCCAAACGCCTCAGGAGGCTTGACTCCCTTTAGTCCACCCAGTGAGCTCCAAGAGAAACCCGTCGCCACTCGAAAGCACAGCGGAGTTCTTTGCTTCCACTCGAGATGAATGCCTGTCTACCCGGGTGCGTCTAGAATGCAACCCCGAGATCCCTGTCGCCCCTGGAGAGGGACATTGGCTTCTGGACAGAAGCCTAGATGAGGTCTATTGGCCCTGCAGTCACTCGAGAGAAATCCCCA
>NW_011383150.1:4657-5317 GCF_000754665.1 Bison bison bison
ATCTCGTGACCTCTCTCCAACGCCTCAGGAGGCTTGACTCCCTTTAGTCCACCCAGTGAGCTCCAAGAGATACCCGTCGCGACTCGAGAGCAGAGCGGGGTTCTTTGCTTCCACTCGAGATGGATGCCTGTCTCCCTGGGTGCGTCTGGAATGCAAACCCGAGATCCCTTTCGCCCCTGGAGAGGAACATTGGCTTCTGGACACAAGCCTAGATGAGGTCTATTGGCCCTGCAGTCACTCGAGAGCAATCCCCAGCTTTCCTTCGAAACTCGAATGGAAGATTGGACTTCCCTGGGCCAACACAAGAGGCATCCTGAATTCCCCGTCGTAATTCGAGAATCCTGCCGCAACTCGAGAAAATCCACGTGGTTCCCCCGTCATCGCAAGATGAAGCCCTTTCCCGCTACAGTGTCTCAGGAGAAGTCCCACGTTAGGTATTGGAGGTCGAAACGGTACTTGGCACCCTTGATGCGACCCACAAAGTTCCCCGACATCCCGGGCTCCCTCGAGAGGAACACTAATGTTTTCCGGCACCACTTCCTCTGAGCCCCTTCTACACTCCTGATCTGGACAGGAGGGTCGACTCCCCTTCTTTGTCTAGAACGGGTTCCCGACCTTCCGGTCACCTCAGGATGAGGGCGGTCTCACGACGACATTCCA
>NW_011383151.1:0-567 GCF_000754665.1 Bison bison bison
GCAAAGAACCCCGCTCTGCTCTCGAGTCGCGACGGGTATCTCTTGGAGCTCACTGGGTGGACTAAAGGGAGTCAAGCCTCCTGAGGCGTTTGGAGAGAGTTCGCGCGATTGGCCTCTAGCCATGCAGGAGACAAAGGCCCTCATCTCCGCGATGAAGGGGGAGTCTCGGGGTGGTTCTCGAGCGGCGGCCCCACGGTGCGGTTTCTCACGAGGTACGACGGCGAGGTCAGTGAGCCTCTCGTGGGGCGCCAGGGAAGTCGGGTCTCCATGCGAGTGGCGAGGGGGAGCGCGTCATTGCTCTGGAGTCATGGGAGGGGAATCTGGCCTCGAGACGTGTAGAAGAAGGTCTCTCGAGGTCTTTCTCGGGTGGAGGCAGGAAACCCTGGCTTCCCTCGACTTGTGCAGGTGACCTCAGGGGGCTTCTCATGGTGGCTCTGAGAAATCAGGCAAACTGGAGGTGGGAGGGGCCTCTCGGGAATCCACGGGGTTTGGTGCATTGGAAGAGGGCCTCATCTCCAGCTGAGGCAGGAACCTCAGGGTTCCTCTGATTTCAGACTCCGATCGCGA
>NW_011383152.1:0-524 GCF_000754665.1 Bison bison bison
ATCTATTGTTTTCTTTTTCCCCTTTGGTGAGCTGCGCAATCTTGACAGACCCAAGACACTTCAGATTCAGGTTCAGCCTGACTACACCCCCAGCAGTTGCCTCCAGAGGGGGCCACCGCGCGCGCATGCGCGGAACTCGGCCTAGCGGCCAATCCGATTGCAGGCGTCAACACCTGGCAACCAATCGTCCTTGGCAGTGGACACGCCGGCAGTTGAAGCAGAGTCCCAGGCCTGAGGAGGCGTTGTTCCCTCGGGCCTGCCTCCTCAGACTTAACCCAGGGACTGTTTAGGTGCAGGTGAGCTGCCGGCAGTTCTGGCATCGCCACCCACGGGGACCGGTAAGGACTGGGGCCTGGTGCGGCCAAAGCGGTGCCGGAGTGCCCAGGGAAGGGTTTCTCAGATCCCCAATCTGGCGGGGCCTTGCTCGGCGAGACGGCCTCTGAGGGCCCAGGAGGGAGCTTGAGGCCGGGCCTACAGGCCCCAGGCCCCTTTCGCCCTCTCCCCTCTCTAGTCTGGGTGGGAGC
>NW_011383153.1:0-765 GCF_000754665.1 Bison bison bison
GTTCATTCACTCATCCATCCATCCATCCAATATTTACTGGTCACCTGCTATGTTCCAGGCATGGAGCATGATGTTCAGGATTTTATTGGGAAGAAAAAGTAGATAGGCATCTACACCCCTGGGTCTGGGGGCTCAGAGGGACAGGCAGACATAAATCAAGTAATCCGGTTTCTAAAATTGAATAGTTCTCTTCAGTCTCCACACCTTGTAACTCATAAGGAAGAGAGTCACTGGTTCCTGGTGGCCTGAGTTAACCGGAATTGGCCTGGCTCACTGGGGCACGTTCCTTGACCCCATTTGGCCACAGCACCGCCCCAGGCAGAAGTCAGGGCCTGATGGTGGCTCCTTGCTCCACTCCTGGGCTGCCCTGCCTCGTCCGGGTCTGTCCTTGTTTGTGTTGGGGGAGTGGATTCCACCTCCAGGGACGAGCTCTGCTCCGTCCGTGATGCTGGGAGCTGCTTACTGATCTGCACAAACGCTGCGTCTCTTTGGGGGCAGCCTTGGCCCCTCCCCTGCTCTTTGTGGCCATCAGCTTGCTGTCACCCTGCTCAGCCTGGAGCCAGCCTGGAGCCACGCCCGCATGGCCACAGCCCTGCACAGGGTTCGAGTTTGTGAGCCGAGGGCCCTCCCTCACCCCTTCTCTTTCAGCTTCACCAGTTCTTGCATTTCCAGCCTCTTTGGTGGATTGTAATTCAATTTGGAGGCTCATTTATTTACATAACAGGTACCGGGTGCCTTCTATGTGCCAGGCACTAGCCAGATCCT
>NW_011383154.1:0-570 GCF_000754665.1 Bison bison bison
TTATCAATTGATGGGTAAGAGAGTTCTTTACCATTTTTCATTTCACTGAGAACCTAAGTAAGTTCGGTGAGTATCATTAAGTCCGACTCTTCCTGATCCCATGGATTGCAGCATGACAGGCTTCCCTGTCAATCACCAACTCATAGAGCCTGCTCAAACCCATAACCACTGATTCCGTGATGCAACCAAGCATTTCATCTTCTGTCATCACCCTCTCCTCCAGCCTTCAATCTTTCTCAGCATCGGGTTCTTTCCCAATGAGTCAGCCTTTCATTTCAGGTGGCCAAAATATCCAGGATCCAGTTCCAGCATCAGCCCTTCCAATCAATATTCTGAACTGATTTCCTTTAGAATTGACTCCTTTCATTTCCTTGCAGTCCAAGGGACTCTCAAGTGTTTTCTCTAACACCACATATCAATAGCATCGATTCCTTGGAGGTCAAGATTCTTTAGGTCCAATTCTCATCTCTTTACATAGTTTTGACTAGACTGACCTTTGTCTGCTTTATAATGTGCTGTCTAGCCTGGTTGTAACTTTTCTTCTAAGGAGAAAGCATATTTTAATTTCCT
>NW_011383155.1:0-698 GCF_000754665.1 Bison bison bison
CCGATCGCAGGGTCCCTGCAGACTGGGGACAGGAGAGTCAGGCCTCGTCTGGGTTGAGGCATGGAACTCCGCCTTGCCTCGTCGAGGCGTCCCCGGGAGAGAGGCCACTTGTCGAGCTGGATTTGGAACCGGGGTTTTCCGGACGACGCACGGGCGAGTCACTGCCCCTTCGTGTTGACTTCATTCACAGGGTGGAGTTCGGAGAGGTGTCCGGGCATCGGGTTCTTATCAAGAGGGGACCGGGAAATCGGGGTGCTTCGCAACGTGGAAGCACCCACGAGGCCACGTCTGGAATGTCGTCGTGAGACCGGCCTCATCCTGAGGTGCGACCGGAAGGTCGGGAACCCCTTCGAGGCAAAGCAGGGGAGTCGACCCTCCTGTGGAGATCAGGAGGGTAGAAGGGGCTCAGAGGAAGTGGTGCCGGAAATCCTCGGTGTTCCTCTCCAGGGAGACCGGGATGCCGGGGAACTTGGTGGGGGCGCATCAAGGGTGCCAAGTACCGTTTCGTCCTGCAATTCCTCACGTGGGACTTCTCCTGAGACGCTGTAGCGGGAAAGGGCTTCATCTTGCGATGACGGGGGAGCCACGTGGTTTTTCTCGAGTTGCGGCGGGATTCTCGAGTTACGACGGGGAATTCAGGATGCCTCTTGTGTTGGCCCAGGGAAGTCCAATCTTCCATTCGAGTTGTGGAGGAAAGC
>NW_011383156.1:0-582 GCF_000754665.1 Bison bison bison
AAAAGAATTAACTCAAGGGTCCCAGGTTACAAACATCAAAGCTACTACTTACACCAATTATATTAATCAATACACTGCCAGGGACACAGCAGGTAAGGGATATGGAAACTTAGCAGCAAACAATGGCCCAACAAGTGAAAAACCATTCACCAATACAATTTCTAATCAATCTTTTAATTACTCAAAAGAATCTGTGTTTAGACAGTTTAGAACATCTCCTGCCTCTCACAGTTGGGAGGCTCTGAACAGTCACATGTGGCCGGAAAAAACCTATTCAGGCAGGCTAGAGGATTTCCAAAGGAGTTTGTAGGTTAAACACTGTCACACCCAGGAATTATTAACTGGAACTGTAAGCTAACTCTTTTTTCAGAGAGAGGGAGAGAGCCCCCCGTAAAGTCAGAGGTTTAGGTGAAAGCACAAGCAGAAAGTAGGCAGACTCTGGTTTTGGGGGAATATGCTCGAGAATTTCCAGGGGGACTCCTGAAGCTCAATCCCACCTTTGCGTATGCCGAGCCTCCTCCTCATGACCTTTGTCATGGGCGGAGTACCTCACTGGCTCCCAGCAGTGATAGAATTCCAGTT
>NW_011383157.1:0-598 GCF_000754665.1 Bison bison bison
AGGCCTCCATGAACAGAACAAGCCCCATTTTATTGGCTTTCTGCATAAACCAAGGAATATCAGCCTCTTTCTCTCTCCTTTACTTTCTTATTGGTCGACTCCGGACCACCAGATTCTAATCCACTAAAAGACCTCAACAATCCCTGGCTCATTTATTCCACAGACCTTCATGGAGCCTCTGTTCTGTGGGAAGCTCTGTGTTAGCAGTGGAGACACTGGGAGAAGCAGGACACACCCACACTTAGAGTGGGAGTCTAAAGTCACTCTGAGGGTCCAAGGCCATCTCCAGGCAGCTGAGTTCTTGCTAACTCACCTGCCACTCCTTATCCTCTTGGGCTAAAAGATATTGTTATCTTCTGGTGACCGCTGAGGGGACCCCCATGTGAAGGTGAGTTGTTCCCTGTGCTCCCCCATGGTCATGGGCATAGCATGCCCCATCCAGCATCTGTGCTTGGACTGCACCTTTCTCTCAAGGATTAAGGATGCCCCTTCTTGAGTGAGGATGAGGGGGTCCAGGCACCCCAGAATAGAAGGCCCCATAGAATACAACTCCACCCCTACTGGGCCTCTTGGGGGCCCTGGTCTGGGTTGTCAGGCT
>NW_011383158.1:0-1219 GCF_000754665.1 Bison bison bison
ATGATAAGCCACGGGATCAGTGCATGATCACGCAGGTGAAGAGTGCATGATTAGTCACGTGATCAGTGTATGATAGCCAGCTTAACAGTGCATGATCAGCCACGTGATCAGTGCATGGGCAGCCACGTGATCAATGTATGATAGCCACGTGATCAGTGCATGATCAGTCACGTGATCAGGGCATGTGTAGTCACGTGATCAGTGTATGATCAGCCATGTGTTCAGTTCATGATATCCACGTTATCAGTATATGATCAGCCAAGTGATCAGTGCATGATCAGCCACGTAATCAGCGCATGACCAACCATGTGATCAGTGCATGCACAATCACGTGATCAGTGTATGATCAGCTTCTTCATCAGTGCATGATCAGCCATGTGATCAGTGCATGATCAGTCACGTTATACGTGCATGATCAGCCATGTGATCAGTGCATGCACAGTCACGTGATCAGTGTATAATCAGCATCATGATCAGTGCATGATCAGCCACGTGATCAGTGCATGATAGCAACCTGATCAGTGCATGATAAGCAACGTGATTCGTGCGTGATCAACCACGTGATCAGTGTACGATCAGACACGGGATCAGTGCATGATCAGCCAGGAAATCAGTGCATGATAGCCACCTGATCAGCATGATAAGCAACGTGATTACTGCATGATCAGCCACGTGTTCACTGTATTATCAGCCACGTGATCAGTGCATTATCATCCACGTTATCAGTGTCTGATCAGCCACGTGATCAGTGCATGATCAGGCACATGATCAGTGCATGATCAGTCACGTGATGGGTGTATGATCAGCCACGTGATCAGTGTATGATCAGCCACGTGATCATGCATGCACAGCACATGATCAGTGTACGACCCAGCTTCATGATCATTGCATGATTAGTTACGTGATCAATGTATGACTGGCCACGTGATCAGTGCATGATAGCCACGTGATCATTGCATGATCAGTCACGTGTTCATGGCAAGTGCAGTCATGTGATCAGTGCATCACAGCTACACAATCAGTGCATAATCAGTCACGTGATCAAAGCATGATCAGGCACGTGATCAGTGCATGATAGCCATGTAAACAGTGCATGAACAGGAACGTAATCAGTTCATGCACAGTCACGTGATCAGGACATGATAGACTGGTAATCAGTGCATGATAGCCACGTGATCAGTGCATGATCTGTCATGTGATCAGTGCATGCCCAGTCACG
>NW_011383159.1:0-953 GCF_000754665.1 Bison bison bison
AACAGTGTTCTCCATAGTGGCTGTACTAGTTTGCATTCCCACCAACAGTGTAAGAGGGTTCCTTTTTCTCCACACCTTATCCAGCATTTATTGCTTGTAGACTTTTGGAGCACAACCAATCTGACTGGCATGAAATGGTACCTCATTGTGGTTTTGATTTTCATTTCTCTGATAATGAGTGATGTTGAGCATCTTTTCATGTGTTTATTAGCTATCTGTATGTCTTCTTTGGAGAAATGTCTGTTTAGTTCTTTGGCCAATTTTTTCATTGAGTCATTTATTTTCCTGGAATTGAGCTTCAGGAGTTGCCTGTATATTTTTGACATTAATTCTTTGTCAGTTGCTTCAGTTCAGTTCAGTTCAGTTGTTCAGTCATGTCCAACTCTTTGCGACCCCATGAATTGCAGCACTACAGGCCTCCCTATCCATCTCCAACTCCTGGAGTTCAACAAACTCACGTCCATCGACTCAGTGATGCCAACCACCATCTCATCCTCTCTCGTCTTCTTCTCCTCCTGACCTCAATCCCTCCCAGCATCAGAGTCTTTACCAGTGAGTCGAATCATCACAGGAGGTGGCCAAAGTACTGGAGTTTCAGCTTTAGCATCATTCCTTCCAAGGAACACCCAGGACTAAACTCCTGTAGAATGGACTGGATGGATCTCTTACATCAAGAGTCTTTTCCAGCACTACAGTTCAAAAGCATCAATTCTTCCATGCTCAGCTTTCTTCACAGTCCTACTCTCACATCCATACATGACTACAGGAAAAACCATAGCCTTGACTAGATGGACCATTGTTGGCAAAGTAATGTCTCTGCTTTTGAATATGCTATCAAGGTGGGTCACAACGTTCCTTCTAAGGAGTAAGTGTCTTAATTTCATGGCTGCAGACACCAACTGCAGTGATTTTGGAGCCCAAGAAAACAAAGTTTGACACTGTTTCCCCATCTA
>NW_011383160.1:0-519 GCF_000754665.1 Bison bison bison
GAATCGCCAGTCCAGGTTCGATGCATGATACTGGATGCTTGGGGCTGGTGCACTGGGATGACCCAGAGGAATGGTACAGGGAGGGAGGAGGGAGGGGGGTTCAGGCTGGGGAACACATGTATACCCGTGGCAGATTGATGTTGATGTATGGCAAAACCAATACAATATTGTAAAGTAATTAGCCTCCAATTAAAATAAAAAATTTATATTAAAAAAAAAAACATCAGTTTTCACTCCCATCCCAAAGAAAGGCAACGCCAAAGAATGCTCAAACAACTATGCATTGCACTCATCTCACACGCTAGCTAAGTAATGCTCAAAATTCTTCAAGCCAGGCTTCAACAGTACATGAACCATGAACTTCCAGATGTTCAAGCTGGATTTAGAAAAGGCAGAGGAACCAGAGATCAAACTGCCAACATCCCCTGGATCATCAAAAAAGCAAGAGTTCCAGAAAAACATCTACTTCTGCTTTATTGACTATACCAAAGCCTTTGACTATGTGGATCACAATAAACT
>NW_011383161.1:0-539 GCF_000754665.1 Bison bison bison
GAAGAAGATATAACAATTTATAAATATATATGCACCCAACACGGGAGCACCGCAGTATGTAAGACAAAATAGCTAACAAGTAATGAAAGGAGAAATTAACAATAACACAATAATATGGGAGACTTTAATACCCGACTCACACCTATGGATAGATCAACTAAACAGAAAATTAACAAGGAAACACAAACTTTAAATGATACAATAGACCAGTTAGACCTAATTGATATCTATAGGACATTTCATCCCAAAACAATGAATTTCACCTTTTTCTCAAGTGCACATGGAACCTTCTCCAGGATAGATCACATCCTGGGCCATAAAGCTAGCCTTGGTAAATTCAAAAAAATAGAAATCATTCCAAGCATCTTTTCTGACCACAATGCAGTAAGATTAGATCTCAATTACAGGAGAAAAACTATTAAAAAGTCCAACATATGGAGGCTGAACAACACGCTGCTTGAATAACCAACAAATCACAGAAGAAATCAAAAAAGAAATCAAAATTTGCATAGAAACGAATGAAAATGAAAACACAACAA
>NW_011383162.1:0-556 GCF_000754665.1 Bison bison bison
GAGGAACATCCCTAAGCCAAGGGAATGAGGTAACAGCATGGTCCAAGGTAGTTCACGAATCTACCACATGACAGTCCCAACTGGGCAACTTTAGGGACAAGACAGAGGCTTAAGGGAGGGGCAAGATTGTCTCTCAAATAAACCTTCCAGTCAGCATTCAGATGGTGTTGCCAATTCCTAGAATTTTAGTGAGGTCAAGAGATGAAAGCAAGTTTCACAACATGCTTCTTTCTGTCCCCTCCAAATAAAGCCCCCTGAACTGAAACCAGGTTCACTGGTTTAACTACACAGTTAGCCAAGTTTAACTTGCAGCTTCTCCCTCAGGAGGAAAAGGCAAGAGTGATTCACCTCTCTTCTTTTGCTCCAGAAAAATGCCTAGTAGATTCAATATCACACTTGGTTCTTCTCTACTGGATCTTGTTTCTGAGGCTCAGAGTCCATACCTTCTCTAATGTTCCACTGTAAGGAAGAGTAAGGAGATAAACACATGGAATAGAGAGGAAAATGAGAAGAAGGGAAAGCCCGTGAAAAGCAAGGGAAGGGGCTCAGGATCTGC
>NW_011383163.1:0-516 GCF_000754665.1 Bison bison bison
CCAAAAGGCTGGTCTGGAATTGTTATTGATTTACAAGACTGCTTTTTTACTATACCTTTGCATCCTAAAGATAGAAAACGTTTTGCTTTTTAAATTCCTTCTATAAATCACATGGCTCCTGTTAAAAGATTTCAATGGAAGGTTTTACCTCAGGGAATGATGAACTCTCCTACCATTTGCCAATATCTCATATCAGTTTTATTACAACCTGTTAAATATCTTATTGCTTTCATAATTCATTATATGGATGATATACTCCTCTCCATGGAATCTGAACTTTGTTTACAACAGTTATATGACGAAGTCACTACTACTCCTCAAAATCATGGCCTACTTGTTGCACCAGATAAAATTCAATTGAAAGCACCCTTTAATTACTTAGGACATGTTATGGAAGAGTCTAAGATAAAACCTCAAAAAACTCAAATCTATGTGCATTCTTTATGTACATTAAATGATTTTCAAAAATTGATTGGCTTCTAGTCGTCTATTGGCTTCCCACCTATGCATTACAAA
>NW_011383164.1:0-575 GCF_000754665.1 Bison bison bison
CCGGTCCCCTCTTGGTAAGAACCCGACGCCTGGACACCTCTCCGAACTCCACCCTGTGAATGAAGTCAACACGAAGGGGCAGTGACTCGCCCGTGCATCGTCCGGAAAAGACCCCCAGGTTCCAAATACCGCTCGACAAGTGGCCTCTCTCCCCGGGGACACCTAGAGAGGCAAGCGGAGTTCCATGCCTCAACCCAAGACGAGGCCTGACTCTCCTGTCCCCAGTCTGCAGGGACCCTGCGATCGGAGTCTGAAATCAGAGGAACCCTGAGGTTCCTGCCTCAACTGGAGATGAGGCCCTCTTCCAATGCACCAAACCCCGTGGAGTCCCGAGAGGCCCCCCCCACCTCCAGTTTCCCTGACTTCTCAGAGCCACCATGAGAAGCCCCCTGAGGTCACCTGCACAAGTCGAGGGAAGCCAGGGTTTCCTGCCTCAACCCGAGAAAGACCTCGAGAGACCTTCTTCAACACGTCTCGAGGCCAGGTTCCCCTGCATGACTCGAGAGCAATGACGCGCTCCCCCTCGCCACTCGCATGGAGACCCGACTTCCCTGGCGCCCCACGAGAGGCTCACT